>NW_024384317.1:0-21147 GCF_016835505.1 Polypterus senegalus
AAAAAATTGGAAGAATCAATGCAAAGCGGGGACAAGGCAGACGAAGCCTAGCCCCAAAACCAAACCCACCAATTTTGGGGGGATTTTTTTGGGCCTTCCCAAGTAAAAAGAGGAAGAAGTTTTCAAGGGTAAAAAATTTTCCCAGTTAACAAACTGGCAAAGTACATAGCCAAAAGACACTGATTCTTACCCAACCCAAATTTTTTAAAGATAGGAAAAAGAAAATCAGAAGAAAAAAAAATTTTTGGGCAAAAAAACTCGAAGCTATTAAAAAACGGGAACAAAAAAAATCGGGACGCCAATGAAAGAACAAATCAAAGGGTTTTTTAACCCACCAAGCCCCCCCCCAAAGGGGGAGGGGGGGAAAGACAAAAAAAAAGATAAAATTTTAAATTCAAAAAAACCAAAAACCTTTTGATGATGAAAACCTTCCAAATAAAATTTAAAAAGGGAATCAATATAACAATTAAAAGAATAAATGCCCAAATGATTTGGAACCACCACACCCAATCACTTGTTTTTTGAAGAAAAAAACCTGAAATACCACCAAAAACTCATTTCAAAAAATGAACCATCCCCAAGAAGACGCTGGAAAACAATAATTGATTTGTTTTGAAAAGATGGAAAAAAGAGATTCAAAATACCAAAACGAAAAAAGGGGTTGCACCAAGAAAAAATTTTTGAACCCGGGGGATGTTGTTCTAATTTTTAAAAAAGCACCCCAAATTTCCAGAAGGGGAGTCAAAAAATACAGATGCCAAAGGTAGTCAGAAGGTTTGGGGCAAACCAAAACCCAGACCAAAGGGGGAAAAAAAACTGGGCCTCTTCAAGAAACAGCCAATGTTTGAAATATAAAATTTTGCGGTTTTTTTAGTGTTATTGCAATGAGGAGAAGTTAAAAAGTAATTGCCATATTGAAATAAAGTAAAATAATTGTCTCAGCTCCCTATAGAATTAGCCGGAAAAAGAGCCAATCTTAGAAAAAATTTGAGTTAAACTCATATTGATGTTTGCTTAATTTTAATAGAATATTAATGTCTTTCATAGTCATAGCTTATGGTATATTTTTTCCCTATAGTTAACAAGAGATAGAACCTTCTTACTATAACTGAATAACAGTGTGATAATAAGCTCAGTTTGTTTTGGACTCAGTAAGAAGGACTTGAAAAAATCAAATAATTTAGAATGGATAAGCATACAGTTTTCTGACGTTATGAAATGGTTCAGAAATGTTAAGTAGAAGTAAATGATTTGTGATGTAACAAGTTTAAAGCTTAGAATTGAACTTTTCTTAACATTAATTTTTCTTTTTTAATTTAATCTTTTCTTTTGTGTGAACTGTTTGCTTCAAACAACTAAACTTTCAAACCAAGATATTTTGTCTATGGAATCATTTCTCGCCAGGCTTTTGTTGAATCCCATTTTTCTTTGAGTTGAAGCTGCAGAACTGGTAATTTTGGAAAAGCAGGCTACAGCAGGCAATGAGAAACTAACATCCTGGACACGGGTATTTGGGAAAACTTCTTCTGTACCTGCATAGCTGATATGATCCTGGGGCCTCATGCATAAACGGTGAGTACGCACAAAATGTTGCATAAGCCTGTTTCACATTTAAATCCGATGTATAAACCTAAGCTTATGCAAGCCAATACATTTCCACGGTAGCTCATACCTGTCGATGCAGAAGTTCTCACTGGGTTTTTGCAGACTGGCAGCACCCAGCATCAAAGCAGTGCTACATTTCCCAGTGTTTTTCCCTTTCTTTTTCATCCCATCCCTGACATGGCTTTATATATACAGGCAGTCCCCGGGTTAATGTCGAGATAGGGACTGTGGTTTGTACTTTGAATTTGTAAGTGAAAGGTCCATTATTTTACAATGCTATTGATGACCGACTGTAACCAATTGCTCTGCCAATGAATGATGGAGTGTCTCTCTGTGACCTTTTTTATTTCTACTTTAGTCAAAGTCAAAGTGAACTTTATTGTCATCTCAACCATATACAAGTATACAGATAGACGAAATTGCAAAGCCCCAGGGTCCACATGTAACAAATGACATGCAAAAAAATAAATTAAAAAAAGAATTCAAATTTAAAAATTAAAAAACACAAACAAGATAAGACATTGTGCAAAGATAGGACAAAAGAATAAGAAAATTGATGTGTAAGATATGTAAATAATAAATAAATAATAAATAATAGATATTGATAATACAGAAATATCAGTGTATGATAATAATTGTTTAAGACGTTAAACAGTGACAGGTCGAATGTTTAACAGAAGGATACAAGAGTGCAAATCTTAAAGGTCATTTGAGATCTTCAGTTCTTTTACCGCACCCTGTCTTGCAGGCTGTGGTTTTCATGTATAAAAGTTCTTTTTTTAGAGGGGCGGGAGGCCGTGTGGAAGATCCCAGGGGTCGCATGGTGTTAAGGGCGGGTAAATTCTCCTGCAGCCTGGCAGATCTGGCTCGATGCTGCAGTATCCTTCTCTTGGAGGGCAAAAGTGTGAAAAGTCCAGGGGAGGGTGTAAGAGGCCCTACACAACTGCAGGACTTTAGGACACGCGCATTTGTAAAATATGTCCTGTAGTGAAGGGAGAGGACCCAATAATGTTCTCTGCTGTCTTCACTTATTTGCACTGGTCATTTTTTTCCCAGCCGATTTTTTCTTCTTTACTGTATCACCCAGATTGATCAGATTTGTTTTAGAATTTTGAAGGGTGAAGAAAAAAGGTTAAGATGAGCTCTTCTCAAAATGTCCATTTAAGCCGCGATACAGAGACAACTTCCTGCTATGTGCGTAACAGTACAAGCAAGCAGGGAGTCACCTCCACTAAAGTATGCTGCCTGCACCTGTTATAGAGCAGCAGGGGCTGCCAAAGGCATTGAACGCCCCTCATTCAACAGGCAGCCACAAGCACACTCAATGCTATCCCTGCCATCCTTCACCTTGGTCCTCAGCCACAACGGGGCACCGCTGGCATTACCAGGGCCCCCAACCCGGACGAATGGGGCAGCCGTGTGGTGGGCGGCAGTGAAACAACACACACTCCTTCCCAGCCGCATCCCGTCAGGAGCAGACTAGGGGGGTAGGGCGGGCGAACCCCCCTCAAGCCTCCGTCCTGCAGGCGTTAGCTGGGGCCCGGAATCATGGATCACAGGTCACCGCTGCCGCTGGTATACCGAGAGACACTTACACTGAGCAGCGAAATCGCCCCTCCAGCCATGCTGAGCATCCCGGCAAAGATGATGGGCGCAGTTAATGAGGGGCATGTCACAGCTGTGGCCGCATTCGTAAGTCGAGGTCGCACCGTAACCTGGGGACTACCTACACTGAAATTAACCGCATATTGCTTATTAGTTTAATCATTGATTGTAATTAAACTGTTAACAATATAATGGTCCAGGGAATAGCCATGTATTCCAAATACCATAACTGCTTTAGGTTGTTACCTCACTGCACCTTTCTTCTTTTTCCCAGCTCCTCCCTTTTAGGGTTCACAGCAGATCATCTTTTCCATATTCCTCTTACTGCACCACCAGGGCTGATGGAGAAAAATTATGGGGATACAGATCAACAGCCCCCTAGTGCTGTCTATTTGAACTGCTCTCATATGACAAGCGCTTCAAACCTTTCCTGTACGGACCTCGCGTTCACAAACAGTTTCATCCCAAGAACTTTAAATGCACTCAATCAGGTGCTCCTCGTAGAACTGTTAGTACTTATAAGTACAATCACCTCACTGTAAACTTGCACTACAGTTATAATATTACACAACCTGAGCCACTTTTATAAAGCTGCTGTAGTTGCATAATGATGACGATATTATTTTTAAGATGAAATGCAGCAAAATATGTTGATTATATTATACAGATAAAACTTTCTATATTGTTAGAAATCTATATTGTTAATAATTAAAGGACACGGTGTTGCTGTGCTAGCAAGGAGCTGGTGCTCTGTTCACAGATTATTCCTGCCTTGTGCTGTATGCTTGCTGGGACTGGCTCGAAGGATAGAATAATTAAACATGTACTATTTCGAAAATATTTCAATGTTCCTTAAAAGTTTTGAAGAATCAGCGTTCTAAGCTTACAGATGGCCTCACGTCTATTACAGAGCTGATTGTGTGGCGATCGGTTACTTGGAGAAAGAAAAGTAAGGACAGGAATTGGGGGTTAGTACATTTGAAAGAGACAGTACTGCTGCAACAAATTATTTCATCAAGTTGGTCGTGCACAATCACTGCTTACCGTGTTCCCATGTAATAACATGCTTTAACTCCTATCATCATGAATATGATATCACGTATACATCTCAGTATTTTTAATTATGCAGAGAGCTTTAATATCACAAATGTAATGGATTCTGTGTCCTGTCTGAGGAAGAGAAAGCCGGTTTAAGAAGCAAGTAGTGATTCACACACACAGAGCACATAGAAGAACACATACAAAACAAAGCATTTAACGTGCTACTTTAGTTACGATGGGATTTGAGAAACTAATAAATTAAATTATTTTAAGATGAAGTTAACGATGTTCTACTTTAATGACAAAATAAACTATGTGATTCAAACTTGACATTTCAAGCATTTTTCCCACTGTGTCCCTATTTTTTTTTCTCTGTACCCTTATAAGCTTTCATATGACACTCAGACGGTGGCCAACGACCTACCTTTTCATGGCGACTTTGATATCTGACAACTTCTTTTTTTATTTTGGGCACTGTGCGACTTGAGCTCTCGAGTTTCTCAGACACGCTATGTCACTCGATCAACTTCCTATTGCTGTTTATTCCACTGTTTAAACCAACAAACAGTATGTTTTTTCTTTGCCTCCACTTGCTATTCGCTGAAATTCTTCTATTTCCCCCCATGCTTTTGCCATTGTCTTTTCACAGAACGCTGAGCTTAAGGGCTATTTATATTGATTTGCAAATTCAAAGAGGTGTAATTCTGAGAGGAGTTGGGGGGGCAGCAAGCGATGCAGCATCGTTAATTTTCACGCTGACCAGGATTTATGGAGTGGAAGAACATGGAAGTTGGGGTTCACAACGATTTATGCATCTGGATTTTTTGTGCGTAAGCACATTTCTGCTTTTGTGCTTACGCCATGTTATAGTGTGAGTTCTATGCACAGCGTTATGCATGAGGCCCCTGGTTACCAACAGGAGTTAAGTTAGTTTCTTCTTCATTTGCAAAAGAGTTTCATGTACAATCTCCAAAAGAGGTGCATGAAGACGTAGAACTGTATCTCTTCAGGAGATATTCAGTGGCAAAAACTAACATCTAGTAGCAAGTTCCTACTGTATGTACCACTCTCTCATGTCCCAGTTCATCCTTGATCTTATAAACATGATTTTGAGGATTTCCATCCACAACTGTAAACACTTTGCTTTCCAATTTGTCAGCTTATTTTTCTTTTACCTCGCTCATTCTTGTGTCATCTAGCAGCACGTTTGGGAGTCCGATCGCCACCAAACTGGCCATGGGGCTGCTTTGTGACCAGGAGGAGGTTATGGGGTATGTTTGGTTGGGAAAAATATCCTTGGTGAAGCAGGACACCTTTAACCGACACTCACTTTCCGACTCACATTAACATTTCAGTCTTGGTCTTTCTGACTGACTGGTGCTATTTGTTCACTTTCTGAACACAATGTGAAACATTATAATTGTCCTGCTTTTCGCTAATATACCCAGGCCACCAAAAAATATACCATTAGAAAGTCCACTTCCGATGCCACAAAAAAGTCTGTTTCAAGGCCGTCTCAAACATTGTGCAAGACGTCAACATGTTTTCATAACAAGAATTCCGCTGATTCCAAATGATTTACCCTTTGATTTCAAACGGCTAGAATTTCCTATTCGTTTGGATTTGTTATGTGAATTACTAAGGCTGAAGGGCAATCACTCCAAGTTAAAGGCATCAATTTGGAAAATCCATGCTTTTCACATAGACAACTCTACGTGGCATGTTCTATAGTGGCCAATCCTCACAATTTGTTCATTTTTGGAACCCAGGACAACACAAAAATATACTGTATCCAAAGCCTCTAAAATGACCACTTATTTTAACTATTACAATAAAATGTCAATCAGAAAAATGTTTGCTTGATTTCTATGTTCTGTTTCTTTCATTTGGGAAATTCAATAGTTAGAGATTCCCGGGCAATGGTGGGTACTCCTGCTAGTATACAAATAAAAAAAAAATAACATACCTGAAATATTAAACAGAGAACATAAGTGACAATTCAAGCTCTTTGATTCCTCCTATTAACCAAAGAAAACCGCGTGGAAAGGCTGTTGAACGCTCACATTAACACAAAACTAAAATTAATAGAAAAGCATTCAAAACATTTCAAAACAACAACTATATACAACAAAAATCATATTACAATTAGATAGATAGATAGATAGATAGATAGATAGATAGATAGATAGATAGATAGATAGATAGATAGATAGATAGATAGATACTTTATTAATCCCAAGGGAAAATTCACATAATCCAGCAGCAGTATACTGATAAAAAAAAATATTAAATTAAAGAGAGATAACAATGCATGTAAAAGCAGACAATAACTTTGAGTAATGTTAGCATTTACTCCCCCGGGTGGAATTGAAGAGTCACATAGTGTGTTATAGCATTACTGTCATATACAAAAAAAAATAACTCAAACAATTTAAAATAATTGAATTAATTTTACCATACAGAGAATAACAGCGTGCTTACCTCCTCTCACAGTAACACAACGAATACCAGGAGAGACGCACACTGATGACGTCACATAACACAACAAACAGAGTAGGGAAATAAAACAGGAAAACATACAACACAATGAATGTTATCAGGATTTGGTGAAGCTCCAAACAACTCAACATTTTATTTTATACACCCGTTACACTTAGAAAGGAAACTAATTTTTTGTCAGCTTATCAGATTTTATTACCTGAAAAGTTGTTTTCCCTTGTTTTCGATAAACAGTTAAAAAAGACCTTCCATTTTATGTGAGAGTGAAGTCGGAGCAGGTCAGTCCATTAAATGATATAAGCAGCCATCTGAGGGCTGCCATATATAAAAGTTTAGGAGCGCGTGCTCCTGACACTGACAGGGACCTGGACCTTGGATTCAGATGATCCTGAGTGAGCGCTGTTACATGCTGGGCACCATTTATGAATGTAAAAGTGTGCATACTCCGTACAACAAGCGGCACGTCCTCCTTAAAGTCGGCGGTTTGTACACAAAGCAGCAACGTTTGTGCTACTGAAGGGTTACATGCTGCGGACACCAAGGGGAATCACCCAGCAACTCATTGGAGACTAATAATATCGAGTACCCTGTGATGGACCAGGGCCATCTGTCAGAGGGGGACATTTTTTAATTGTGCACTGGGTGGTTCCATTAGGCACCCATTTTTCGGACTGGGGCTGAGAAGTTAAAAGGCTGTCAGCAGGATGAAGGTATCTGCTGTCTTGCAAAGGAGTCACTGCTTTGAAGTCTGGCTGGTTGAGATTACAAACAATACCAAGTTGTGATAACAGACCTGCTCCTTCCTTGGAGGATGTTTGTATTTACCTGACTTGTAAATTAACATGTCTGACAATAGTGGTTTCTAAACAGCAGATCTGTACTCATTCATGGTTGGTAAGCATTCAATGATTTGACAAAACTTCTGTTGGGAAACGAGCATCCGGTGAACAGAGTGCATCTGTAGACAGTTGAACAATTAAGTGTTGGGGTAATACAGAGAACAAACTGGACTCTGCACCACTAAAGGTTGTATCCTCCAATTCTTGTTTTTAACGGACTTTTAGAGTGTGGACTGTGTGCTTTCCTTTTAAAAAGGGGAAATTTGCTCCTGATATGTTTAGATTTTGTTATGTTCATTTATCTTTTTAATGTAATTTATATTGTCCTGTATAATAGAACTTACTGTAGCTTTTTTTCTGAAATTACTGCTGTGTCTTTCATTGTGTGTTTACTCACTGCCCAATTTAAAGAAACCTGTGTGCTATTATTGGTAAATTTCAGGAGTTCCCAGTCTCTTAATAAAACTGGGTGGCATAGTCGGATATTTTAATGGTGACTAAGTTAGATTACCTGTAAGTGTGACCAGACACCTGCCACACATCAGCAAACCCCAAACCCTAACACGAACACACACAGAGTCCCTGGTTAAATTAAAGGATGGTTTCTATTTACCACAATACCTTCACAAGTAGCACAAGCAGAGGTTTTCTCTTTTCCACAGTCATTTCTCCACAATTCATTTCACCATTGCCCTACTCTAGTTGAATGTTGCCTTCCTTCCTCCCTGGATAAGTGAGTGTGGTCCCTTTTATTGAGGACCCAAGAGTCCTTCCAGTGCCAGGGCCACTGCTCGATGGAAGCACTTCTGAGTCAAATGGAAATCCTTTAAATTGGGGAGCGTATCTCCCTACAGCACCCCCTTGCGGCACCCATTTACCCCAGCAGGGATGCTCTGCCAGACTACATCTCCCAGCATGCCCTACTGGTTCTCTACTGGGCACCGATATTTGGGGCCGCCGCCCTCTAGCATGCTGGGGGACTAAAAAGTCCCCAGCAACATCTTCTACTTCTGGTGGGCTGTCCGTCCATCCAGTCTGACCATCTCTTCTAGGTCTTATCCATTTGTCCTCCCCTGCTGGGATGCCTGTCTGCCTGTTAGGAGTCTCTCTCTTCTGGCCGGGTTGCCCGTCAGCCCATGTGGCATCTACAGCCCACTATGGACAACAAGAGGTGATGTCTGTCCGCTCCACCTAAGGATCCAAATGAGCTTTGACTGGCACTGACTGAAGTGCATTTTCAGGGCACATGACTTGTTATATCATTTTTATGAACTAGGCTATATATCAATTCCTGACAGTATTCAAAAAGTATTCATGACGTATTCAGAATAAATCACACATTTTGAGTATTGGACGAGAATACCATTTTGAATTCATTAAGGACTGTATACTCAGCACTCAGTATATAAATACTTTTTTAGAGTATTCTGCCCAGCACTGGTCATTGTCATCTTGCTTTTCTATTAAAGATGTCAGAGGACACATCTCTGTATCCCAGTGTTGATCAATGGTGTTAGTGTTGATTCAGGGAAGCTACTCGACAGTTTAGAGATTTTTTTTGCTTTCTATCTCATTTGCTTTTGTCTTTATTTCTTGGTTTGTTCTTCTGTTTAGTTACTCAGTTTTGTTTTCGTTTCCACCTGAGAACATTTGCTTGTATTTTCGCCAGGTTCTTGTTCTGCTCCATTTTGTTGTCCTCAGTCTCCTGATAAATATTAAAGATTCTCCTAAAAATGTTTTCAAACAACTCCAACAAATTTCAACAAGGTCTTCATATCAAGGATGAGAACGTGTGCTGAAGTGGAGAGGCACTCATGCAAGTGACGTCTGAAATGTCTGACAATATAAACTGAGGCATATTTCAGAACTGAACCTTTAGACAAAGCAAACTCCTTGAGCATCGGAAAGGCACTATATAAATAAAATGTATTATTATTAATAGTATTATTATTTTGCCAGATAAAGGCTGCATGTGAATTGCTGCAAGTCAATGGAGGACACCAGAGAGTCAGAACATGAAAACAGGACACACTGAGCTTTAACTGAATGGAAACCTCAGAGTCAATAAAAACATCTAAAATAACAGCAGCACTGAAACTGAATGAGGGTAAAGATGAAGACGGCTTACATGTTCTCACACATCCTCAGTGTTACCAATGAAGTTCTCCAGTTTTAGTGACAGTCCATCTCACAACTCTAAACTGTACCTGTCAACAAATGCCTGCCATCTTTAGCTGTCTCGTTGTGATGTTTCTGCAAGTGAAGAGCTTCATTCTGTGGATTCTGATTTTCTAAGAAGTGTTAAGTTTTATTTTCACTGCTTCTGAGTTCACAGCATAGACGTGAGTCCCGTCAAATCAAACCCACTGCTTATTGAGATGTTGTTCACCAGCAGGAGATGAGATTTTTATTTCTACAACATTATTGGTTTTGTTTTCTTTGTTGCATTTCAGTAATACATTTTCTTCTTCCAGTTTTAAAAAGAAGCCCACATGATATCCTGATGGCTTTGCATTTAATAAACTGTAAGTGGCACTTCTTTATCCTTATTCCCTGTGTTTCTGTTTTGCACCATTTGAGGAGGTCAGCAATGTGTTTTATTCTGTAAATAAATCAAGTGCATGCCCTGACTCCATTTTGATTTCTTCTGGTCTCCTCTCCTTCCTTGGGCTGACGTGATCCTCACACCACAAGTCTGCTTCTAATCTGAACAAAGGGTGATAAGTGTGTGCCCTGCTTTGTTTAAAAAATCTAAAAAAGATCATAAAAGCACAGAATTCTCATGAGATCTGATAAAAGCTGAGGGTCTTATTGTCAGATCACAGGCCATTTTATTTTAATGTGTTTCTGTCACTTTAAGTCTCAGGTGTGTCAGTGTTGGCAGGCTGCCGTTTAAAAACGAAAGAGAAACAAATCTGAGGAGGAACACAAAGTCACAGTCTGTAATTTGAAGACTTTATTTTATTACACGCCATCTTCTCCTTCTACAGACTTATAAGACATTAAGAACACAAAAGACTGACATATTGGGCATGAAGTTCACAGACCCCTGATGAAGGACAAATCCTCGTGATGTGTGAGCTCTAAGTGGAGAAAGTGGGGAGAAGACAAAGTGAAAGCAGGTAAGTGGAGACGGTACAGACGTGCTTATTATATTATTGTTAGATGATGGAAATGAATCTTTAGTTTGTGAGTGATACGAGATCTAATTTTGAGGCTCACTCAGTAACGTGTAACTGGCTTATGCTGCACAAGTTTACCTTCAGCTCGTGTGTATTAATTTTGTGTTTAGTGAAGGAGCCATGAGCAGAGCAGAAGGTCTTCATATGATATCAGGGTGGTGTCATTAATTAATTGTCATTAATTGTCCACCACGAGTTTTCACCAGTAAAAGTAACTCAAGTCAAGACCACCACAACAAGCATTAATGAACATTAACTGGGATTTTACAGATGCAGGTTAGCCTCAGCTCCAGCACAGACACATTCTGTTCTTTAATTCAAAAGGTACTGTGAGATTTGAGTGTGCCGTATGGTGATAATCCATCCATCCATCCATTATTCAACCCACTATATCCTAACTACAGGATCACGGGGGTCTGCTGGAGTCAATCCCAGCCAACACAGGGCACAAGGCAGGAAACAAACCCCGGGCAGGGCGCCAGCCCACCACAGGTATGGTGATAATCTTACTGATGAATTGGGAAACAGGAGTGCAATGCTAGGGTTAAAGTAGAAGTAAGTAGAGAACAACTGGGTGTCACGTTCTTTTACTTGATTTGATTACTGGTTCTTCTGGTACAGCTTAGAGACTTGTGTTTATTGAAATGGTGGATGGTGAAGACATATTAGGAGTACACATGTGAGAAAGTTGTTTATTAACAAATTGGATAATGAATTTCTGTACCTACTGTAAGTTTAGTATCAAATGGCATTGCTAACATAATTAACATGTATATCATATACACATAACAGCCAGTGTAAAATTAAGAACAATATTACATTCAATCAACAAAGATATGAGCACGTTTACTGTTGGTCTCATTTCTGTGATCAAAGACTCAACTGGATTGGTTAAAAAGTGAATGTTAAATGAGAAGAGAAATCACTAAGAGAGAGAACCAGTTTTCCAGTCTGACGAGGCTGTGTGATCTGGCTGTACCGTCGAGTGTTGAAGGCCTGTCTGAGTTCCAAGAGGCGTTTATCACAAGAATAGCCGTGTAGAGAGGAGTTGTGTCCTCACTAAAGAAGAGCAATTGTGACTCTGGAAACTCTAAATCAAGAAGAGACCACTTAGAGTGTAACTGATATGAGAGGAGACCGTCAGTGAGAGGCCTTATTAAATTATGTGATGTGTCAGAATAAGTAAAAGATCTCGGATTGTCACTTCTGAGGAAAATGAAATGTCTGTGACTTTTCAAAAATTTAATGGCGACCAACTCAAAATAGACTTTCATAATTAGTGAACTGTGAAATCAAACAAATCACCAGGACAAGATCATATTTATCCTCATGTTCTTAAGGAGGCCAGTGAGTACAGATATAAACCATTGACACATATTTTTAGGAAGTCACTGCGCACTGGAGAGATTCCGAAGGACTGGAAAATGGCAAATATCATCCCATTATATAAAAAGGGTGACAGGGCAGATCAGAGCCACTACAGGCCAGTAAGTTTAACATGAAATATCACAGGAAAATTAATGGAAGGAATTATTAAGGAGAAGATTGAGCAACACATGGCAAGGACAGGAGTTATTCTGAACAGTCAGCATGGGGTCAGAAGAGGGAGGTCGTGTTTTATTAACATGTTGGAATTCTATGAGGAGACAACAAAAGGATACGATCAAAGTGGAGCAGATGATATTATTTATCTGGACTTTCAGAAAGCATTTGATAAGGTGCCACATGAGAGGTTGGGCATCAAGTTAAAAGAAGTGGGAGTTCAGGGTGATGTTTTAGATGGGTGCAGAATTGGCTCAGACACAGGAAGCAGAGGGTGATGGTGCGAGGAACCTCATCAAAACTGGCGATGTTAAGAGTGGTGACCACCACGGGTCAGTGCTAGGGCAGCTGCTAATTTTAATATATATAAATGATTTAGATAGGAATATAAGTAACAAGCTGGTTAAGTTTGCAGATGATACCAAGATAGATGGATTAGCAGATAATTTGGAATCCGTTATATCATCACAGAAGGACTTGGATAGCAGACAGGCTTGGGCAGATGTGTGGACGATGAAATTTAATGTCAGTAAATGTAAAGAATTACACATAGGAAGTAAAAATATTAGGTTTGAATACACAATGGGCGGTCAGAAAATCGAGAGTACACCTTATGAGAAGGATTTAGGAGTCATAGTCGACTCCAAGCTATCAACTTCCCAACAGTGTTCAGAAGCCATTAAAAAGGCTAACAGAATGTTAGGTTATATAGCGCCTTGATGTGTGGAGTACAAGTCACAGGAGGTTCTGCTCAAGCTTTATAACACACTGGTGAGGCCTCATCTTGAGTACTGTGTGCAGTTTTGGTCTCCAGGCTACAAAAAGGACATAGCAGCACAAGAGAAGGTCCAGAGAAGAGCGACTAGGCTGATTCCAGGGCTACAGGGGTTGAATTATGAGGAAAGATTAAAGAGCTGAGCCTTTACAGTTTAAGCAAAAGAAGATTAAGAGGTGACATGATTGACGTGTTTAAAATTATGAAGGGAATTAGTCCAGTGGATCAAGACTTGTATTTTAAAATGAGTTCATCGAGAACACGGGGACACAGTTGGAAACTTGTTAAGGGTAAATTTCGCACAAACATTAGGAAGTTTTTCTTTACACAAAGAACGATAGACACTTGGAATAAGCTACCAAGTAGTGTGGTAGACAGTAAGACGTTAGGGACTTTTAAACCTCGACTTGATGTTTTCTTGGAGGAAACAAGTGGATAGGACTGGCGAGCTTTGTTGGGCTGAATGGCCTGTTCTCGTCTAGAGTGTTCTAATGTTCTAATGATTTTAGTGTTGTTTTTTGCATTTTCAAAGGTTTCATTTTTGTCCATATTGTTTTTCCTAAATGTTTCCATTTTTTATAGATATAATATACCACCATGTTGTTTAGACAGCAGATTTTCACTGTCCATCCCATGACTACTGGTGACAGGTCATTCAATGTCACACTTCTTCTCGTATGAAATAATGGTGTCCAGCTTGTAAATTATACTTACATAGAACAAAGGAAGGTCTTTCAACAATACCTTTTCATACTGTATGAGGTGAGACACAAAAATAACCAGACTGGGCTTGGGGCTTTCCTGGAAAACCGTCTGGAGGTCAGCCGGACGTGAGTCATAGAGCTATATGCCCCCTACACGCCCTCTCAAACCACCAACTGGCCAGGTATATCCTGTGAATCGCCCACTCAGTATTTGTTTTTTTTTTTTTTTTGTTTTTTTACCGTGTCCTGTTGGCTGTGAAGCAATCAGAATTGATGTCTGAATGCTGGCGACTAGCCTTACAGTTTTTCTCTCAGGTGGAGCGTTACAGCTTCTGCTGACGTCACGCCTGATACCAAAACTTTATTAAAAATATTTTTAGATGTTTTAAGATTCGAACCGGACACGGAGACAAAAGTGAAAGAAAAGAAGAGAGAGAAGGAGAGATGGAGGTAAAGGGGGAGGGGGGGGGTTTTCGTATAGAATAAACAATAAATGAACCAGAATCCGCTTCTAGACCTGCAGAAAGAGAGGGGAAAAAAAAACAAACCACAAGACAAAAACATTGCTGCATCAGCTACATGAAGATATATAAAAGTAAAAATGTTTGCTGACAATCATACAGTAATTATTACTGAGGCATTTAGGCCACCACAACCTTAGATCATGTGCTGAAGATGTCCAAGTCATACTTATGAAATCACCATGTGAGCACCTGTGTGTATCGCGCTTGTATGTGTAAGGTTTCTCTATAGGAGCATCCAATAGTGAGTGTGAAGGGCCACAGACCTGCCCCCAAAAACGTGCGGAAGATGGAGGGAGTTCCAAGCCCAGAGATCCAGAGGTCACCCCAGAGCGGAGACCCCAGGGGCCGTCACCAGAGAAGCCCCAACCCCCCGAGAGGGCAGAGGATCACCCGGGGTCACAACCAGCAGCCGGCAGAGTCCCGGAGATATCAACGGCAAGCCCTCAGGCCCGCCCGCAGCCGCTCTCCCGAGTCGGCCGGGCCCGGAACCCAGCAGCCCGGGACCCAGGGCGACCCACCCGCCGAGGATCCAACAGAGCCCAGGGAACCAGATCCCACCAGGCAGCCACCGGGAGCGACCAGACAGATGCTTAAGGCAGGGGAGGGTAGGCAAAGATGTTGTAGTATTGCCAGATGTCCCAGGAGAGGGGAGGAGTCCAAAACCCCACCTGACATATACAGTCACACACAAACACAGTCATACACTCCCTCCCTCATGCTCTCACATACACATACAACCCAAGACTTACAAGGATGTACGCCAGACACCCATTCACACTCCCCACACACCTACCTAACTCTGGTCCCGGTGCTGCCGTACCTGAGGTACAGCCATTCCTGGACGTCAGAGTTAGCCCGTTCCGCAGGGGTAATAGTGAGCAGGCACCCCTCCAACGAGAGCAAAGCAACCCACCACTCCAGACCACAGGCAGACGGCCAGCTCCCACTCCTAGCCTCCAGCCCCGGGCAGCTAACTGAGAACAGAGGTGTAATAAGACCTCTAGTCTCCCTCCGCCTGCTCTAATGTAGTGTTGGTGTGTGCTGATAAGGTGCATTTTGTGGTTGGGGGAGGCAGTGCCGGCACCATGTGGCCTACACCAGCTGATCCAACACACAGCCCCACCTCCCCCAAAACTCTCCGTGACTAGGTGCAGTTTAAAATTGGAAGTGGACACCGCACTGGAGTGAGGCTGAAATTTCCCCACCGGATGCCGTTGAGTGTGCCCACTCCCAAGGCCCTAAGTGTGCATTTGTGTGGAATGTTTTTGTGGAAGTGTTTAATGTGCAAATAAAATTGGGGTGTAGGCTGCCACAGGACTGCGGAAACGGGATCCATACCGCACCCCTGACTTACCCACACCCCAAGGCCCTATGTGCATGTTTGTGTGATGATGTGAAGGAGCAGGAGGAGGGAAATGTCTGAGGATGGGGAGGAACGGCTGAGGGGCCTGAGCCCTCCAGGGAGCCAGCTCCCCTACTGGCCCCAATAGGCACCTCCGTTCCCAAAATCCACCCGGGCACGGAGGCCCCAGCCTATCTAGCCATGGCCCAAGCAGCAGCATCACAGAGCCCCACGGAGTCTGAGGCCACCAACCCACACCACCCCAGCAGAATATTTACTCCCATCCCCACATTTACTCAACATTCAGATTAAGTAAGACATAAGACACCCAGGATAAAGCTGGATCCTCCCCTCCCGGACATCCCTCCCCATGGTGGAACTGCCGCACGTTCGCCCTCTTCCCGGCAGCGTACATGCCAGGACCCAATCCCCAAGGCCCCACCCATATCCCCATCCGGGACGGCGCCCCAAACCCTAAGCCACCAGGCCCACACCCAGACCAACCCAGGGGCATTGCAGCCACTAGGCAGCGACCCGCAGCCACCGCCAAGACCCCCTAAGGCCCACACACAACCACCAGAAGCCCACCCCGAGGTAACCCAAGCACCACCAGAGTCGGGCAGCAGCCCCCAGCCCAAGACCCCCCTAGTGAACCCACCCCAGGGATCCTCCAGATACTCCAAGCTCAGACTCTCCACCACATCAACCACAGCATCCCGCAGGACCATATCAATGACCCTCCATCATCGCTATGTGATGGAACCGATCAAAGGAGCCCAGAGAGATTGATTTGAAGTGGAGGCAGAGGCTGTCTCAAGTGTAATATGATCCAATAAAAGATTTCTATACTGGTTAATGCAAAGATTATCTTTGTTTTTCCAGTTTATGAGGATAGTTTTCTTAGCGATGCATATGGCAGTGAGAACCACGTGAACCAAATTTGTTTCAATCGGGACATCCTCTAGGTTCCCCAGCAAGCAAAATGAGGGGGAAGTTGGGATATCACATTTCAGACACTTTGACAGGTCTTCACATACTCTATACCAGAATCCCTGAACAGGTGGACATGACCACAGTGCGTGGATATAACTGTCAGGAATGTTGTCTGTGCAGTGTGTGCAGGTGTCAGATGGCACAAATCCCATCCTGAACATCCGATGACCTGTATAGTGTACTCTGTGTAGAATTTTGTATTGAATTAGTTGTAAATTGGGGTTTCTGATCGTTTTAAAAGTTTTTAAACAGGTTTGGGACCAGAAAGTCTGATCAAAGCTAACTAATAGATCCTCCTCCCATTTGCCTATAGGAATTGCTATTGTATCATCTATTTTGGTCAATGTTTTATATACTTTAGACAGTAATTTGGGGTGTTTGAGATTACAGAAGTCTAATACCCTTGATGGTGTTTGTAATTCTACTTTAAGCTTAAATTTTTCTTTAACTACTGATTTAATTTGGAGATATTCTAAAAATCTATTCTTGTCTATCCCAAATTGGGAGACTATTCTGTTAAATGGAATGAAATCCAATCCTTCAACTATGTGTTCCATGTATAGAATTCCTTTACTTTTCCAGTATGGGAGGTTCATCATTTTATTGTTTTGCAATATGTCAGGATTATTCCAGATGGGTGTGCGTCTGCATGGAATTAGTGAAGACTCCGTCATTTTTAGATATTCCCACCATGCTGTCAGTGAGGTACTGATATTAATACTTTTAAAGCTTTCATGCTTTCTTATTTTTGAGCTAATAAACGGTAGGTCCGAAAGCTCTATAGTATTGCAAAGTGTCTGTTCTACATCTAACCAGGACTCATCCAGCGGGTTATGTTGCAACCATCTTGGTATATATTGGAGCCTGTTGGTTAAGAAATAATGATAGAAGTTGGGTAGATCCAACCCTCCTCTATCTTTGGTCTTCTGTAGTGTTTTTAAGCTAATTCGTGGAGGTTTATCCTTCCAAAGGAATTTAGTGATGGAGGAGTCCAGGGATCTAAACCAATCAGATGATGGCTTGTTTGGGATCATAGAAAATAAGTAATTGATTCTTGGTAAAACCATCATTTTAATTGTGGCAACCCTCCCCATAAGTGATATCGGTAAGGATTTCCATCTAGCAAGATCATCTTCCACTTTCTTTAATAGTGGGATGTAGTTTAGTTTAGTTAGATCTGCCAGCCTGGGAGACACATGAATGCCCAGGTATGTAATATTCCCTGATTCCAATTGTGTATTAAGGGAATTGACAAAAGAGAAATTAATTGGAAGAACTGTGGATTTTAACCAGTTTATTGAATAATCTGAAACTCTTGAAAAGGAGTTTATTAGTTCAATTGCCTGGGAGAGAGAGGATTGAGAATTCTGAAGATAAAGTAACACGTCATCTGCATAAAGACTGATTTTATGTTCTATGTTCTTACACTTTATGCCTTTAATAACTGTAGTTTGCCTGATTGCTGCTGCTAGTGGTTCAATAAAGATAGCAAATAGCGAGGGGGAGAGAGGGCATCCCTGCCTGGTCCCCCTCTGAAGACAGAAGCTATCTGATGTTTGGTCATTTGTCCTGACGCATGCTGTTGGTGAACTGTATAAAATTTTAACCAGTTTATGAAGAAGTTTCCAAAACCAAATTTATGTAAAGTTGCAAATAAGAACTTCCAGTTAACTCTATCAAAAGCCTTTTCTGCATCGAGAGATAATATACTGGTTTCCATGTTTCTGCTATAAGAAAAGTCTATTAAGTTGAGTAATCTACGTGAATTTGTGGATGAATGTCTCCCCTTAATGAAACCAGTTTGGTCTGGATGTATTATGAAAGGGGTTACCTTCTCTAATCTTTTTGCAAGGGCTTTACAAATTATTTTCAGGTCAACATTAATAAGAGAAATTGGGCGATAGCTGGTAGGAAATATAGGATCTTTGCCTGGTTTTAACAGGAGACTAATGTTGGCTGAATTCATGTTTGGCTGTAGTCTACCATTTTCTTCTATTTCACACATCATTCTGAAGAATGTTGGGCCAGAATGATCCAGAATTCTGTGTAGAACTCTGCTGGAAACCCATCTGGACCTGGAGCCTTCCTATTAGGCATGGAGTTAAGAGCTTCCTGAAGCTCATCTGATGTTAATGGCGAGTCCAGGACTGTAGCTTGGCTATCTGATAATTTAGGAAGTATTATCCTGTCTAGAAACTCATTGATCTCATTATCTGATGGGTTAATCTGTGGTGAGTACAAGGTTTTGTAAAAATCTCTGAAAGTGTTGTTTATTCTTTCAGGGTCATATACTATATTCCCAGTTGAGTCTTTAACAGCAGATATGGCAGTTTTCTCTTTGTTTATTTTTAACTGGTTGGCTAAAAACTTGCCTGATTTATTACCGTGTTCAAAGTTTTCTATTCGTAGTCTTTGTGCTAAAATTGTGTTTTTGTCAATAATTCCTTTAAGTTCTAGTTTACTTTTACGCAATTTGTTTTGTAATTCTTCTTCTGGGGATGCCTCTAGAGACTTAATGATTTCTTCTAATTCCTGAATACGTTTGTTTTCTATTTTTTCTTATGTGATGAGAAGGAAATTATTTTACCTCTCATCACTGCTTTCCCTGCCTCCCAGAGAACAGATGCTGATGTTCCAGGAATGTCATTGTGTTCTAAATATAAAGCCCACTCTTTTTTATAATATTCCACAAAACCTTCATCTTTAAGCAGTGACGTATTAAACCTCCAGTTTTACCTGATGGGATTGTTTTCTTATTTAACAGAGTTAAAGAAACTGGAGCATGATCGCTGACAACTATAGGGTGTATCTCAGTGTCTGAAATGTCAGCCAATAATGAGCTGCTGACTAGAAAATAGTCCAAACGTGAGTGAGAGTGATGAACATGTGAGAAAAAAGTATACTCTCTACGGCTGGGATAAAAAGATCGCCATGCATCACAAAGCCCATAATCACTCATATACTGTTTGACTATATTAGTGGAATGCCAACTGCGCTGAGTCCCAGCTGTACTGAGCCTGTCTGAAGAATGATCCATCCAAAAATTAAAATCTCCGCAAGTATAAGTGGACAGTCCAAGTGTTCGGAGAGTACAGAGAAAAATTATGAAAGAATGCGGGGTCATCTATGTTTGGACAGTATATGCTAACAATACATAGGCTTTGATTTTGTATAGATAGTTTTAGTATTATAAATCTACCATCTGGATCTAAGACTGTGTCCAATACTTTGAAATTTGTATTTTTGTGTATTAAAATAGCTACACCTCTTTGTCTAGAGTTATAGGCGGCAGAGAACAGTGTGGGAAACTCAGATGTTTTAAGTTCAGTATTTGTACTCAGTATTTGTACAACAATCGCTACACGAGTTGCCGCAATAATGTCGGGTGAAAAAATCGAACAGCAAATCAACATCAAATTTCTCATGAATGTTCTCTTTTTCCGTAAAGCAGTTTTTAACTGAGAAAAACATTCCTGTCCTTCATCATCCTCCCTATTAGCTCCCTGTGATTTTTACTTGTTCTCAAAAATCAAAAGTGACCTGAAGAGAAGACATTTTTCTTCAGTGGATGAAGTGAAGACAAAAACGGCAGGCCTGTTGAAGAGCCTCAATCAAGATGACTTCCAACACTGTTTCAATCAATGGAAGATACGTATGGAGCGTTGTTGAGATTGGGAGGAGGAGTATAGAGAAGGTGACAAAGTTTAGAATGCTAGATTTCATCAATAATAAATATATTTTTTTACCAATCCGGTTACTTTTGTGTCTCACCACATACTGTATAGTCCAAGTAGGCACCATTTGTTTCTTCGTTTCTGACCTTTTCCCATTTCACTCCCTGTTTTGTTTTTGCTCTTATTAGTTCTGCTGGCCTCAGTTCTTTATTTAGGAAATGTCCTCCTACATTCATAACTGTTTTGGTTTCTTCTTTCACCTCCTGGTCATCTCTCTAAAGTAAATCTCATACATTATAGTACTCACCAGTCTATCAAGATAACAAAAGAAAAAAGAACAAAATTCAGGTTGAGGTTGGTGACCACTGGATGGGCTGGTATGCTGTTATGTTGAGGGGCTACAATAAGGCAAAGGTGGACGTGACAGACCACAGCTGTACCACCGATGTCTGCCAGTTTGATGACAGAGTGTCATTCCTGTGCCACTGTGGTGGAAAAGGTCAAAGCCAGACTAGATGAGTGAAGAACTGGGAGCTCACAGGGATGAGAGAGTCTGCTTATCATAAAGATCAATGAGGTCATGGATGAAAATAATAAAATAAAAGAGCTGAGAGTCGAGTGGAGAAGCTCCACATTGACCAAAGTGTGCAGGCAGTAAATCAAGCAAAGAATGTCAGTTAAAGCCCCGGGGTTATTAACACGTAAACACAAATGATATAAATGGTGGTCTCTGCTCCTGTCATTTGAAGTTTTATCTGTGAGTTGTTTTACACACCAGTCTGTCAGAGGAGCTGACTTCACAGGTACAATGAGCTCTTCTTT
>NW_024384318.1:0-4770 GCF_016835505.1 Polypterus senegalus
ACATTGGCAAATCAACAAATGAAAAGGAGGTCCTCAGCACTGAATAAGATGTTATCAATAACTACTAAACAAGAACCACTGGGAATTCACTAGATGGCAGAAAGGCAGAAAGCTTGGTGCTACAAGCAAAGACGGAAGGCTTCAATCAGCCCCTTTATTTCCCCCATTCCTCCCATCACACAACTGCAGTAAATCCTCACATGAAAAGAAAGTCCTTCATACATCTCAAGATGTTAATAACTGGCGCCTATCCTGAGAAAGTCAGACAGAATGCCAAAGTCAATTCTGGATGAGACATCAAAAGTGGGCCACATGAACACCTACACTCGTTTATATGCAAGATCAATTTTATAGAACACAATCACCTGGTATCTGCGACCTTGAGGAATCCAACACAAACATGGAGAAATCAGACATGGTCTGAGTGGAGATTTGATCCCAGGACTATCAGGATGTAACTCTATGCACTGTACTGTCTTCTAATGAACTCAGAAATATTAAAATGTTATATTAATCTAAGTACTTAATAACATGAGATATGAAATAGTGAACGATTCTTTACAACTAGTCATTTATGACAGAATTTTTGAAAATGTAAAATCATTCAGAAAATCTTAGAACTTACTTTGCCTTTGATGCATACGCAGTGATGTTGAACTCAAATTGACTACCAACAAATGCAGTTTTTCTTTCCTGATTTAGAGGAGTGGAATTCAAAAACAGAGGTATGTAATCCCCCAAGGTACAGCTGAGAGAGTAATATAAATCTAGAAAACATAGCAAAAAGCAAATAAGTGTCCAATGCTGACAGTAAAGACAGTCATCTTCTGGCAGTTGATGTGTCAATGTTAAAGCTGACCAAAAATCACTTGCAAATTACATAAAAGCCCTCTAAATCATGTATAATACATTCAGTCCGCATAAATATGTCAGCCGTAAGTATGAGGAGTGATTTAAATTGAGTGCTATTTAGGAACTTCAAACACTGTAAAAACACCTACCTGAGTTGGGGTAAAGTCACCTAGCGGTGTAGCTTAACCCTGGCAGGTTCATTGAAGTGCAGTCTTGTTGTTGTTTAGAGCCTTTTTTGTCAAAATGTACTTCTGCTATTTCATTCTTTAAAAATTTTTCCTATAAATAACCTAAGAATGTACACCATGGAAGAATTTTTCTAAGTGCAAAGAGAATGAGAACTTACCTTGATGCATGGTAAGAACATCTTATTTTTTGTCATGGTATATATTATCTTTAAATATTTATAAATCAGATCAATATCTTTTTTGACACAACATACCATGGATAGATATCGGGTTGTATAAAACAGAAAACACAAAATTTATCTTCCCACAAAAAATACATAAGCCCATATGCAATTTGTTCAAGAAATGTGCTGATGGTTCAGTTTGGTTATAGCTAATAACGGAAGATTTCCAAGTGCACTGACACTAACGATATGTCTTTTGACATTGTCTGTTATTTTCTGTTTTCATTTTTTTATTATTTTAACTGTGTTACCATTTTTCGGTACGATTTTCAGCAATCATCTTCCATGGGCACAACCATTTGTATGGGGTTTCTACTAGCCAGGGTGTTGCAAAAGCTAACCACAGACATAAAAAAGTTTGGGTAAGCCACCCGTATATTGTGCTTGGCTGCAAATGGGTTTTAAATGGATTAAGATGATCACAGGTTCGAGTTCACAACAGAACTGAAAATAACAGGAACAGATGGCGACTTTAAAGTCCGGGACCAGAAGTGACGTTATTGGGACTGGAACTGAAAGTGATGTCTTTTGTCCCGGAAGTGATATCATCTATGGCGATAGGCCCAGAAGTGACTGTTGTATCAGAAATAGTAGTTCACACACGTGTAATGCTTAACTACCTTTTTTTGATTTAACATCCACACCAACCAATACTTCCGTTTTCCTCCTACAAACCCCCAATATCCACTTCTACACAGACTTCAGATTTCCCCTCCCTTTTTGAAAATGAAGGCCTACTTGGTAACATAGTCCTTAATCCAGGAGTGAGGTCTTCTGTGCCTCAATGAACATGAAACCTCATTGGAAACTCATGGGAGTGATTGAGGAGCAGCCATTCCATTTCCAGCCACTGTCTGGGGCTCCCATGCCGTCAGGCTATGCATCTTTGGGCCATGATGAAGCTGACTTGGTGATGTGACTTTTTTCAGGCTATTTGCGCGACGCCCTAGAACCATCTTGCAGAAGAAAAGTAGCTGGTCCAAGCGGCCGAGTAATTTTCAATGGATCTGACCAATGGGGTCTCATCTTGTTGATACGGCGAGAAAGTCAAACACGTACCCAGTCTTGTTCCTTTAGTAATGGCAGTTTTGGTTTTCTGACCTGACTGAAATGGTGCTGCATATGCTGATGTTGAGAGGTAACATGGGCCTGTGTCTGTCAGAGAGTTGGTATAGGTAACGATTTACCCAAAGGAAGATGGTCCATAGGAAGAGTCAGCTCTCTACCTAACATTAAGAAAGCAGGTGATACCCCTGCTCAGATTTTCCGGCTCAGGAACATAACGGGGTGTTCAACACTATCAATGCTCTGGCTCAGTACAGCACCTAAGCCTGTGTCCGACACGTTCGTCTGGAGAATAAAAGGAAGCTGATAGTTAAGTGTTTTCAATACTGGTGCTGACATAAGGGCCTATTTTAAGTCACAAAATGCAGCGTCTGTCTTATCAGTTCATACCACATTATTTGGAGCCCTCTTCTCTGTTAAATCATTTAAGGGCACCACTCTCTCTAAAAACCTAGGTACAAACCGCCAGTAATACCCAGCTAATCCGTAAAATGCTTGGACTTGCCACTTGGTTTGCGAATGGGGCCACTTTGACACTATGGCATCAACCTTTGAACACTGTGGCTTTACGATACCCTGACTCACCAGGTAGCCTAAATATTTAACTTCTTTCAACCCAAAAAACAAATTTTTTTACATTGATTCGAATCCTGGCTTCTCCCAGTACCTTCAATACTGCTCTGACCTGCTGTAAGTGTTCCTTCCATGTGCTGGAATAAATGACTATGTCATCTAAATAGGCAGCACTATACACGTTACGGGGACAGAGCCCCATGTAACCTAAATGGAAGAATACGAAACTGCCAGGGTCCGCTAGGGGTGCTAAACGTGATCTTGACCTTAGAGGAATCCACCTGCCAGTACCCCTTCATCATGTCAAGAGTGGACAAAAAATTATCCTCTCCCAGTCTCTCAAGGAGGTCATCCTCTCGAGGCATTGGATAAGCATCAAATTGGGAGACTTGACTAAGCTGATGGAAGTCATTAAAAAACCTCCAACTCCTGTCAGGCTTACTAACCAAGATGATCAGACTTGACCAGGGACTAAAACTTTCCTCTATCACTCTTACTTCCAGCATGCGCTTGATTTCAAGCTCCACTTCTGCTTTTTTTACCTCAGGAAGCTGATAAGGGCACTCTCGAACAATAACCCCGGGTTCTGTCACTATGTCGTGCGCAATCAGTGAGGTCCGTCCAGGCTTTTCGCTTACAACCTCTGGGACAGACAGGATAGCTGCATCGACCTCCCATCTCTGTTTAGAATTCATTTCAGCGCCGAAGTTAAGGATATCTTTCAGAGCAAAGAATGAGCGGGGCTGAGTGGAGGAGGGATTGTGATCCCTTTCCTTCCACACCTTCAACAAGTTTACATGATAAATCCTCTCCTTAACCTTGTAAGGGCCTTGACAATGGGCCAGCAGTTTAGAATGGGAGGTAGGAACTAAAACCATGACACAATCCCCCAGGTGAAATTTTTGGAGAGTCGTACCACGGTCATAATAGTGGACCGGTGCTGCTTGCACCTCCTCCATTTGATTTTTTAATATGGGTCAAATTTTTCCCAATCGATCGTGTAATTGCGTAATTGTACTTTAATTTATTTTTGGATGGAAAAGCCTTTCCTTCCCATCCTTCTTTCAAAATATCCAAAATTCCCCAGAGTTGTCATCCATATAATTATTCAAAAGGTGAGAACTCCGTAGAGGCTTGTGGGACTTCCTAATAGGCAAAGAGCATGAGGGGGGAGCGTCCCAGTTCCTCCGCCCTGACCACTTTGCAAAGCATCTGTTTGAGAGTCTGATTAAACCTCTCGACTAGACCGTTGGTTTGAGGGTGATGCGCCTTTAAGTGCTTTATTTTAAGTAACTTGGCCGTTTCCCTGAACATCTGAGGTAAAGGTCATCTGTAAGGGCTTCTTTAGGGAGACCCCTACAAGTTTTCGTGTGATAGCCTTGGAGGTAACTGAGTGTAAAGGAACAGCCTCTGGATATCTAATATATCTTGTGTCCTCAGGCAGAGGGCTCTAGAGGTCCTACTATATCGGCTCCAATCCTTTCAAAGGGGACATCGATCAAGGGAAAGGGGACGAAAGAGTCAGGGCCCTCTTGGGGAAATTTTCCGTGGGACACTCTGGACATGAGATACAAAACGGCAAACCTCTTCATTAATCCCGCCAATAAAATGGAGCTTGATACCTCTAACGTTTTCTTGGTGCCCAAATGGCCTCCTATGAGGTGGGGTGTGCTAACTCACAGACCTGCCGCTGTGGGTTCGTGGGATGAACAACAACTTTCCCCCTCCACCTCATGCTCCGCCCCAAAAAACAAGTCATTTTCAATCACAAAGTAGGGACCCTGTTCATGGGCTGATGAATGTGTTAGCCATTGATTAGCACAACTGCATTTTAAGCAAATTTCGAAAAATTTTTTGCCTGCTCCCTT
>NW_024384319.1:0-26491 GCF_016835505.1 Polypterus senegalus
ATACAGTTTAATTTTGATGGACACATTTTCCTTCATTATTGCTGCATCACTAACTTTAGTCATTAGGTGACTGAGGCAAAATCCTACTCTCCCTACAACAACTATGGAAATATTGACATCTTTAACTAGAATCTTGACATCCACACTATTCAATTCACTACAAAAAAATGATGGAATACTTATTCCCAAAACAATAACAGTTTAACTTAAGTTCTGGGGCTCCATAGTAAAAGATGAGCTCACAGCTGAATGAATTGAAGCATTTTAATTTTGCATTCTGATTCATTCCTGTGTCTTTCTGTCTAAACATATAGTTCACTCTTTGTATTATTTGGCAGATACTGTATCATATATCCATGAGCTGCTTCTCGCAACTGAGTGGAAGTGGTGGATGTTTGCTGACTGGCCGACCAACCACAAGTGTTACCTGGTAGGTAACCATCTAAAAATCAGATTGCAATTCAGAACTTCACCCTGTCAAATAAGCAAAGCAGCCACTGTGACACAATGTCAAAGGCTCGCCTCAGGAGATGATGTTTGCAGCTTGATCCCGTAATGGGATGCAAAAGTACAAACGCCGATGAGCCCCAATAAGGGAGAAACATGTTATTTCGTAGATATTGTATTAAAAAATATATAAAGTATCTTTAGTTATATAGATAATATTTTGATACATGCCAAGATTTAATTTTTAGCTTGGTCACAGGACTAGTATTGTGGTGGTTAGATTGTCTTGAGTGAGTGTATAGGCGTATAACTAAGCTCTTGTCTCTCAAGCTGTTTTCCTTTTACTGCACATTCTCACCAGTGCTTATAGGATTCAAACTGTAGTTCACATTTCTCATGAGGCATTAAGAAAAATCAATAAAAGGAAAAAAATGTATACTGGTGCACCTTTACAGGATTGAATCATGTACACAGATGTGGAAGACCTAATACTTAATGATGGTATCATGTGCATGTGTTCTTCTTCCCAAAGGAACTACACACAAATGCAGGTTTTAGCATGTGTTCAGCAGTAAGACATACATACTCCACAGCCCAAAACAGTGAAATGATAGTGATCTGACTGAGAATTGATCCAATGTAGTAATGTGTACTATAAAATACAACACATTAAAAAAAGAGAAAAAGAAATATGGACAAATGACATCACCTCAAACATACAGTACTACAATAAGGAATTCTGTTAATTCTTGACTGTGATAAGCACCGAGCAGCCCAGTCAGACAAGACTTATTGTAAGTGATTTATTAAGATGTGATAGACAATCAGTGGCTATTACAAGGTCACCTATTGCTCGCTTGTGCACCTAAAGTTGCTCAGCACAGGCCTATTACAATCAGTATGGGGTCACAAACTATAAAAGACAAACACTCATGCATTAAAAGAAAGATCAGTGAGAACTGTTCAGCACCTTTAATAATGTTTGAAAATTTGTACATTTTTTCAGGGCTTTATAAATTTTGCCTTGGTACTCATTAATTTACTGTGGTTTGGGAATCTTGTTGAACTTGCTTTCACTTTCATTCTGATTTGTTATCAGTTATTTTACTAAATCATCATGATTTGAAAGTACTGTTTGAAGCGAGTACCACCATTTTCTACAGTCAGCATGATTGTGGGTTGGAGGTGTGGTCCTGGAAGTCACACTGGTGACATGTCACAAGACTAAACCAATGCTGGGTCTTTCTCTTTGTCCACGTTTGTAGATATAATCTAAAATCTTTTGCAAAGGCTTCTTTGTAGTTCATTCTAGTAATAATGAATTATTAGCCAGGTTCTATAAGACATTGGTTTCAGGTTGTGCACTGGGCTTTGTCATTCAGATGTTTGATGCCTGTTTTTGATACTTGCAGGGTCTTTCATTTAAAGTATATGGGGAGCTCTAAGCTTGATTCTATATAACATTCATTAAAAATTAGATTTTTGCCAATTTAAGTATACAGGGCATCCCAGCACTGGTTTTCTCTTTTTCTCGAAGCATTATAATTCTATCTTTTAGAAATTTCCTTCAGTAAAGTTGACGTATCAGTCAATAAACAGAGAATGCTGGCAGAGGAGGATTGAAACAGCAGAATCACATAATATTCACAAAACTGCATAACCCAATTTAGGGTCAGCAAAATGCAAAATGTTTGATTAAACATACAGCCACACCGGTGTCAATCAATCTACTTGCCATTACAGAATCAAATCAAACAAACAGAAACTGTATTTTCACTGGAGGGTTTTAAAGAGTAATTAAGGATCGTTCATTATTACTTTATATGACAGGGTAAAGTGAACAATAACACATAAATGGTGAAAGTGGGGGAATCGACCTCCCTACCCCTCCCTGCTGTTGAATGCATTTTCATGATATTCTTGCCTTACACAAAGAGTCGTATTATTTAACTCTTGTTTACTTTGTTTGTTCAAATCTCACTTCCAAATTTACAGACTCATGAAAAAGAGGCAAAGTTATTGAGATGTTTGTGCTGGTGTTTTTTTCACTCACATCCATGCGTTTGTAAAAGAATTTGTAAAAAAAAAAAAAACTTGAATGAAGGCCCCCATTGTTAATAGACTATTAATCTGAATCAGTGGTCTTAAACTCCAGTTCTGGAGGGCCTCAGTGGCTTCAGATTTTCATTCTAACCCTTTTCTTAATTAGTGACCTGTTTTTGCCGCTAATGTACTTCTTTAGAATTAATTTTAATTGAATTGCTCTTGAAGACTCAGAACCCTTGTTTCTTTTTCCTTAATTACCAGCCAAACAATAATGAGATATAAAATGAACCAAAAAAGACCAGCAAACTGTGCCCATTATATAATATCTGAAAATAAAGAAAGAAGAAGATCTCAGGAATGCTGATCTGCTCAGATCCCCTAAACATTTTAACAGTGCTCTTAGAAAAGAGAAAATCACCAATTTCGGAAATGTCTGCTATTGCAATGAGAGCAGCAACAAGCCATAGAATTAAAGAACAGGTTTAATTAACAACAAGAATCAGCTCCTAATTAAGCAACTATTTGAAGTCAAACTGGTTGGAGTTTGAGGCCCTGACCTAGTTGGTCTTCTATTGGCTCACTCACTTTACATTTCTTTTCTCTTTGGGTGCAATTTAAGGAAAGAAATGAAGCAATTCAGAGGAATGATGAAGAAATTCAGGGGAATAAATCTAATAATACAAGTCAATTAAAATGAAAGGAAAATGAGTTAATTAGCAGCAAAAATTTGCCACCAATTAAGAAAAGGGTAAGAATAAAAACCTGCAGCCAATGCAGCCCTCAAGGGCCAGAATTTGAGACGACTGGTCTAAATGTAATCTATATATTAACTGTTTTATGTGTTTTTTGATGGTCTACGGCAGGCATCACCAAATGGCGGACCTTGGTCCAGATCCGGACCGAGTGGTGGTTCTGTCCGGACCCGTGACCAGTCTGGTAAATTCACGACATTAAATAATTTTCATGGAGCATTATTTTGGATGGTTGTGGCTATTGATAGCAGGCGCTGCTACTCCAGTTAATACGACAAAAACTTCACTCAGTTTAGCCAATAAAATCGTTAGTTTACAACAGCAGAGAGGAAGAGGGTTAAGTTAAGAGACAACATGGCTTGCTCCAAAAGGCGGAAAGTAGATGATGAAAATCGTTGTTTTGAAGATGAATGGACGGAGAAATATATGTTCATTCTTCCGCGAGCAGTTCAAAACCGTGTGCCTCATATGCATGGCATGTGGCATTAATTAAAAGTGGCAACGTGAAGCGCCACTACAAAACAAAGCACAGCTCTTTTGAGCAAAGTTATCCCCTGAAGTCCGAGCTGAGGGCACGCAAAATAACCGAACTGCAAGCCCAGTATGACAGATCTACCCGACTCATCACACATACATTTACAACCCAGCAACGTGCAAACGAATGTTCCTTAAAAGTAGCGTGGATTTTGGGGCAACATAAAAAAACTTTTAGTGATGGGACAGTTGTGAAGGAGTGCTTAAACGCTGTTGCTGAGACATTATTTTAGGGAAAACAAAGAGACGAGATGTGTGAAAAAATCAAACAAATCCCGATGTCAGCTACAACAGCAACCAGAAAGTCAGAAATATTAGCAGATGATGTACTGGCACAGCTTGATGCAGCTATTCAGAGTGCACTGTGCCTTTCTTTGGCCATTGACGAGTCTACAGATGTTACTGACAATGCCCAGCTTTTGGTGTACGTGAGATTTTTTCACAAATTCCTGGCAGATGTTGAGGCAGAGGCTAATGACCTGCTACTGCACAACAATGTGAGGTGGCTGAGTAAAGACAACGCACTGGGACGTTTCTGGTCTGTTCGAAAAGAAATAGCAGCTTTCTTAGAGCAGATCAAGAGTCAGAGAGCAACACAGTTTTTGATGTTTCTGCAAAATAAGCACAAGATGGAGATGGTTGCCTTTTGGCTGACATTACATCACATCTTAATGAGCTCAATTTAAAGCTGCAGGGCCAAAACAATTCAGTTGCTGACTTGATGACAGCTGTTCGCTCTTTCCAGAGGAAGCTGGACATTTTCAAAGAAGATCTTGAAGGGGAGTGTGAACACTTCCCAAAACTGCAGGAACAGATTCAGGGTGAGAGAAATTGTTCTCCTATGTGGACTTCATTAACAAGCTGATTGGAAATTTCAGTAACAGGTTCAACAGCTTCTGCCTTGGGGAACAGCTCCTCCTGCTAATCCAGAATCCTTTCCTCATCAGAGAAGTCAGAGGATTTTCGAAGGAGGCGACTCAGACATTCAAGTGGGCACATGCAGGATCTTTACAGCTTGAGCTCATTGATCTGCAAGGAAATGCTGCATTAAGAGAGCATTTTGAGACAACTGACCCTGCTACTTTCTGGTTACAGACTGTTTCTGAGAGTGTGTTCCCTGGTCTAACCAAAGTAGCACTGCACACCTTGACTATGTTTGGATCAACTTACAGCTGTGAGTCAGCTTTTTCCACTATGAACATTATCAAAAACAAGTACTGTTCTAGGCTTAACAATGAACACCTACATATCTGTATGAGAATGGCACTAACTCCATTCCAACCAAAATTTAAATTACTGGCAGGGCAGCCACATGCCCATTTCTCTCATTAAGAAAAGTAAAAAAAAGAAGAATTAAAAGAGAAAAGTTCAAAGCTGTGTTTGCATTTCACCCCCTAAAAAGCCACTTGTTGAAGATGTGGATTTTTTTTTCTTGAAAAGTAAGCCCTCAATTGTTTTTAGGCTGGGATCTCCTTATTTTAAGAACAAAGAAGAGAAACTGTTAAGTCAATGCTATGTTTGCACTTTTTAGTTATTGTTTTCTGAGTTGACTTTTTTACTTGAAGTGTAGGCCTTCAATTCTTCAGGTTGGGACCTCTTTAATTTAAGAGAAAAGGAGTTATTCCACTCTGTTTGCACTTTTTAAAATTTATTTTATTATGTTTCTGTTCTTTAATCTAAAATAAAGGCCTTGAATTTATTTGCTATAAGGGGAAGGCTACAAGACACAAGTTTGGTTCGGACCTTCTACTTGGACGAAATTTAATAACCGGACCTCAGTGACTTTTAATTGAATACCCCTAGTCTACGGTATAGGTTTTGTTCTCACTCTGGCCTTGAACTAAATAAGCAGAAACGAAGAATGGTGCAGTACATTAAATCATTCTACATTGTGTTAAAATGCTCATTATCAAATCAATAGAAAGTTGTTATTTTGGGTCATGACATTGTGCAGAGATTAATGTTACACCTTCACAGCCCCAGACTAAGCTGGTTCCTTGCCTATGTAGAATTAGCACACTATTTTTTTTTGTGTGTTTTGGGTTTTCTAGAGGTACTCTGGTTTCTTTCCATATATAAAAGACACATGGATCAGGTTGTTTGGCATCTCTAAAACGACTCGGTCTGAGTCTGGGTGTATATATGCAATTAATATGCCTACAGAATTTGATCAGCATAGCTGAGAACGACAGCCAGGTCCTGTGAGATGTGAGGCAGCAGCAGCATTAATATCTGCACCATTTTGTGCCCTTTATAATGTTCAAGCAAAATAAATATCCAGCATGTGTTTTTTCAAATGAAAGATCATTTCCTTAGAATTATAACTGTCAATGTAAACTTAATATACATATTCAGAACAGACCAAGAGATTATGTATATTGAATTCGTTGAAGTGTGTCAATTTCAGCCACCAAAGTACTGAAATGTCTCAATTTTTTATTCATTGGTCATGTGCCTAAACCTTTGGAGGTAGCATATTTTTGTCATGCTAATGCACATCTGCTGTTTTCTGTGATTTAGACAATAGACTCAAAGTTTAAGATATCGATTTGTTTCCATAGTTCCCATGGATTTCATTATTTTACATTGTAATTAAACGGCTGCCTTATAATCAACTGTAATCTTGTTGAACAGCATGCTCTGTTTCCTCCTGATCCATCTCATTCTCTCTTTCCCTCGCTTGCTGCCTTGATCTAACTTATCCACAAATTCTTTGATCCCATTATGTTATTTATAATCAAAGGTTATCATAGGCAGGCATGTGGGCAGTGACATACCTAATAAAAGCACAAAAGATACAAAAAAGATTTAAATTCCTGATTTGGAAGTGCCATGTAGACCAAAACAGTACATCTATGTGATTTTTTTTTTTGGTAAGAATACCAAAAGTACTTTCAAGTGAAGCTATCCAAATTAGAATGCACATTGTCTATACTAAGTATATCAAAAAAGTATAATGTTTCTGTTTTATGTTAATATGTTTAAAAAACATATATCAGTAAATGTTTCTGAAACAGTTATAAACCTATTCCCATTGTCAGATAGGAGTGCAGAATACTACAATGTTTTAAACTGATTTCAAGGTGAACACCACTTCTGTTTTATTTAAAGTGATTAAATGATTGTTTTTGCATTCTAAAAAGAATCTACTGTATTATCTTTTCATTGGCAATGTTAGCAAATGCAGTAGATTAGTTATTTAGAAGCAGGTATTGGCAACAGCAAGATAAAATAAATGCTGTCACTATATATCATTAAAACTGATTACTGAAATGGTGTATGACATAGTTCTATAAAAAAGCAATGTAGCTTTAAAAAAATCATATCTATTGTTTAGTAACAGGCAATAAGTGTATTCACAAAGGGGAAAAGGTAACCAATCTTGCAGTAGTCACAATCGGGAAAAGTACTAAAAATCAGCAATCTAGCCAAAATTCTGAAAATGGCTTTCCTCTGTTTTCAATTTTTGTAGAAGATTTAATAATTTAACAACAAAGCATGGAGTAGAAAGATGGTTTAAATATACTTATTATTTGATAAATGGTAAAGGGCAGGACAACATTCTTTTGATGCTTAATGTTTGTGAAATGTTCTTACTTTAGAAGTGTGTATGCTGTTAAGAAAACACTTTGCATACTGTCTCTACAAATGGCTACCTCTTAGTTAAAATATTTTAGAGAAAAAAATTTGAAAACAATACATGCAGATACCAACATTTTTCACTTTAGATTAGTTTAATTAAAAAAGTAATATGTAAAATTGGATTGTTTGGCTTTGGTGATGCAATGAAAGAGGAAGTGAGAGTGTGAGAGGAGTAAAGGGACACGCTAAGAGAGTCGCCTTCAAAGATATGTCAGAGGGGGACATTTTTTGTACACTGGGTCATTCCATTTCTCTGTTAGGAAAAGAAACATGTAAATATTACATTTAAAACCCAGCAGATGAACAGGCAATAGGCACCCATTGTTGGGATTGGGGGTGAGAAGTGAAAAGGCTGTCTGCAGGATGTAGGTATTTGCTGTATTGCAAAGGAGACACCACTTTGAAGTTTTTGGCTGGCTGAGATTACAAACAATACCAAGTTGTGATAACAGAACTGCTCCTTCCTTGGAGGATGTCTGTATTTACCTGACTTGGAAATGAACATGTTTGACAATATTGGTTTCTAAACAGCAGATCTATACTCATTAATGATTGGTAACAATACATTTTGTTAACTTGTGTTTTCATTATTTGTTAAACCCAGAAAATTTAGATGTGCCATTGTTTAATCTGATTGTCCAGAACTGATAATGGCAGGGACTGAAGGAGATTTAAGCTTCTGGGCAGGAGAAGGCAAGGAGAGGAACAGTGCATTGAAAACGCTGCCAAGGCTCACAGAGAGCACAGGGGCTCACTGGCAGACTGGGGTACGTGGCTGGTGCGACGTGATGGACACGGATGGCAACACTTACCCCAAGTGATGAAGAGACAGCTTCACAAGAAGACGGTTGTGGGTCCACGAGTGAGGGAAGTTGCATGAAAGGACCGAGCAAAGCTGGCAGATGAGAAGTGAAGCATGCTTAGGTCACAGCAACACAAGGAGCCCAGAGTGGAAAAAAAGAACGACGAAGAGACGCTGACAGGATTGGACAACACTTCTGTTGGGAAACGAGTGTCCAGTGAACAGAGTGCATCAGTGGACAGTTAGACGATTAATTGTTGGGGTAACAGTGCACAAACTGGACTCTGCACCACTAAAGGTTGTATCCTGCAATTCTGTTTTTGACGGACTTTTAGTGTGTGGACTGTGTGTTTTACTTTTAAAAAAGGAAATTCATTCTTGCTAATGATAGATTTTGTTTATGTTCATTTATCTTTTTCATGTACTTATTATTGTCTAGTATAATAGAAGTTACTGTTGCTTTTCCTGAAATTACTGTTGTGTCTTTCATTGTGTGTTTGCTCACCACCCAATTTAAAGAAACCTGTGTGCTATTATTGGTAAATTTCAGGAGTTCCAAGTCTCTTAATGAAACTGGGTGGCGTAGTCGGATATTTTAACAGTGTCTAGGTTAGTTTACCTGTAAGTGTGACCAGACACTTGTCACAGATAGAAGGTGTAAAAGCGGACAGGAGGTAAGAAAAATGCCTTGAAAATAATGCCAGAGTCTGAAAGGCAGGCTTTATGGGAACTCGCTTGAGAAAGGGAGAATGGGTCAAAACAGGTTCAGATACATGTGAATACAAAGGAAAAGCACTAGAAGTACACATATGGCAAGAGATAACAAATATTTTTATATTATCCTCTTACCTTTTTTTGACAGGTACTGTGACTAGTAACATATTTACAGAAATAACCTGACATTACAATCTATGTAAATAAACTTAATAATATGGAAGCAAGAATGGGCAAAAGAGCAGAACCTTCTACAAGAGGGATTAAATTAGAACAGTAAATCTATTCCTTGACAGTGCTGTGATTGTGTTATCTGCTACAGTGCTGTTAGAAAAACTAAACACATCTAGATTATAGCAATGCCTCACTATATTTACTACCTTATCATTATAAAATTAAAAATATTGTTTTTAAACCTTTCCATACTGCCATTATATTTGCTTACTGTACAGTGTCCAAAAATATTTAAACATTTTTTCATTACGCAATCTTGTCACATCTGCTCTATACCAGGATTTTTTACACTCACCTGGAAATGTCATTTTTTAACCAGGCTTTATGCTACCTAACTTTATTCACAACAAAAAAGCATCAAATAATAACATCAACCAAAAAGAAAATGCACTGTACAATGTGGATCTTGTTTCCCCTGTATAGAATCAGTTACATAATACCATTGCTATTCCCAACGGTTCCCTGTCATTTCATTTTAAGTTTATTTTTTATCTGTTTTCCCTGTAGATATAGCTCATATTCCATTCTAGATTTTGCTCTGTCAATGTTTTGCCATCATTATTACACCATGCTTACACAATCATGACTTTCTCGGTTCATTGGTATAATTTTCTGCTCCAGTCTATTAATTTCTTGTCTTTCCAAACAGTTATATATCTTTTTGAGTGAGACTCCATTCTAAACTCTTATTTTAATTTCCATAGACTCACAATTTTTTCCTTAATAATTTTTCTGCCTTTTATTGCAACAATTTCTACTATTGTCCTCTTTGCACAGCTCTTTTTTCTTCTTCTCCTGGATTTTCTTGCTCTGGATATTTAACCACAAGTTTCTGTCTCTCAGTATTTTTGTGTTTCTTTTTCCCTTGCTTTTTATCATATCTTAAATGTTATTATTTTGTTCAATACAGTAGATGGATTTTATTCAGATCATTCCACATATTTTCTTTCCTGTCATTTGTGTCCTATTCTCACTCCTTTAATTGTATTACATTTGATGTTTACTTTATTAGAAGATAATCTTTAAAACATATATGAGTTCTGTCCACATAGTTAACAAATGATTATTTCCTAGCAATTATAAAATTATAATAGTAATTACTTACCCTCTTTGCTCCAAAGAGTCTTTTTAAAAATTTGTTCCTGTTATTTATTTATGACAGTTTAAAATAAAAAGATAGTGCTCTACATGATAAGGTGCCACATGTATCAGTAAAAGTAGATGGTACAGGGGTTAGATTACGGCTCCGCTGTTAAATAATCACGGGTTCGTCGAAGGGCTTCCTTTCAGTCTCTTTTTTTGCAAAGAACTTTGAGTAGTAAGAAAGGTGCTGTATAAATAATAAAATGACACAAAACCAGTTCTTGAACAACACTGCAGTTTAAATTCATGTATACTAAACAAATGCTCAGTTAACATAAAAAATATTTTGATTGGCAATATGAAGTACACAGATCAATGTCTAAAATTTTATTATTCCTTACTTCAGGCAATATTGGTTGTGGAGATGGCCTTGCAATTTTATGTGATGAATTACATATTGTTTCCTAATGTAGGTGATTTCACATCATATGAAGTGCTAATATTTGATATTAAGACAAAAACCAAACACAACTGTAGTTTTAATTTATAGACATCCTGTGCCATATTAATTAGTCATGACAGAATTCAGCAACTCTTTATCTGACCTTGCTATAAATTAAGTGTTCATGGGAGATTTTAATATTCATGTAACTGTGAAAACAGACAAGCTTTTATCAATTCAACGGTCTGTGTTCCCACAATTCCTACACCCAATTACAGGAAGCTTGCTGGAAATATTAATGTCACCTCCAAGTTTCCAATAAAACTTAGGATGTAGTATCATCATCATAATTGTTCCTCATTATTTCAAGAACAGTTGATGCCAATATTGGGAGCGTTCTGTTTGTGCATGTCCATAATCCTTTCCACTCTTTCCTCATTTGCACTGCTTTTTGGATGTTGAGCCCACCCATTCTCTGATACTATTTAACCGTATTCTTCCCTGTTTTCCTGTTTTACTCACCCATTTGGCATTTCCAAGTGTACAGTAACTCTCTTTATTAACCTATTCACACCCAATTCTGCATATGCGTTTAAACAGTCCCAATTTCCTTACTTTAATCTTGTCTAACATTGCTGATTTTTCTATTCAAGCTATCTTTTGTTTTCTTGTTGCTTACCATACTCTTCCAGTTTATCATCATTTTTTTCTGTAGCAGTTTATTTTAAGCACACCTCTCAGTGTCTCCTTTCATTAAACTCAGGATTGACATGCGAATGACAGTGCCAACGTGACATACAAGTCCCAAATTTGTTGTGTTGATATTTTTTAATTTTTCCAGATTGTGATCAAATTTGTAAATACATTGCTTGCTATTCATTAATTAATTATTATTCTGCAATTAATTTCAAAGGTATTATTTTTCTCTAGTCATGTTTAGCGCATGCATTGTTCCACAAGCCTTGCTATCTAAGCAAACAGTTTTGAAACTGGTGGCCATAGCCCTGGCAAGGGTGACCTTAATAAAAAATAAATTAATCAATTTAAATTTTAAAGATTGTCTTTAAATTGCCAAGGTTTTAATCAAACACATAAATAATGAGAAATGTTCTTCAATTATTAAAAAAAGTACTTGTATATCAGTGTAGTTATATACATTAGCAGCAGCCCTCAACCTGTGCAATACACTAACAACTGTCAAAAGAAAAAAAGGTAAAAAGTGTGACTTAAAAGGACCATTGGTTACATAGCAGACAAACCCAAGTCTATTTACTCATCTGTGGTTCAGTTCCACCATCTCACTGTGCTCCACTTATGTCATGCCCACCCATTTTCTCCTTTTCCTTTTTATGTCAAAGTCTTCCAGTTGCTCTGAGGAGACAGTTCCCTCTCACATCAATGCCGCTTTGAGCTGATCCATGCCAGGATGTAGACTGATCAGTAGCCAAACACGAAGACCAATTGATTTTTGTTAAAATAAGTGTCTTAATACACCCAAGCAGGCTGCAGAGAGTGCCTGTCTTTCTCTCTCTTTAGTTTTGGTGAACTTTTTTGGTGTACCATCATTTTTAGAAAAGTTTTAGAAATTGGCAGAATAAGGAAGAAGAGTACTCTATGAAGAACATTATGAATTGTATCAGTTAATTAATATATAATACATATATCTAACACTGCATTTTAATATTATTAATATTAATCAACAGCAGAAGACTATATTTCAATGATTGATATCCTTTATCCCTCCTTTAAAATAGGAAGAAGCAGAACTGTGCTTAAAATTATCTAAACAAGAACCTGTCATTGTAATTGACAATAATGACCCTATAACAAGAGCATTGTTAGGGGGTGGCAAGTGGGGTGACCGCCCCAGTCCCCACGCTTAAGGGGGCCCTGCTTTTGAGGTCCACATATCCCATTCAAGAGGATTTGTCAAGTTATATTCTTCAGTATAGATCAACCATATCTTAAGACAGGCTTTGCGGTCTGGCAATCCTATCTATAGAAAATGACTTTTCCAATCGGAAGGCAAGAAAAGTAGATTTTCATCTCTGAACCTGGAAACCAGAAAGAGATTTCATGATGATACCTCTACGTTAATTTCACACTTCCTGTTGAAACACTGAAACTTGCATTTTAGATAGATAGATAGATAGATAGATAGATAGATAGATAGATAGATAGATAGATAGATAGATAGATAGATACTTTATTAATCCGGCCATAAACATGTACAAATATTAATGCACAAAAACATGCATCGCTAATGATAACCGGTTGACATGACATCAACGTGAGTTATGACTATGACATCCTGCATATCGAGACTCAGAGTATACTTGCAATTTGGGTACTTTTCTAGAATAGGCCCTCAATGAATTATGAATTGCACTTTTTTAATAGATTATATCGTCATATTTTGATAAAGTCCATGTGTTATTTTTCAGAATTTAGCTGAATACTGTAATGAGAAAATCTGGTGTATGTTAACATTATTTTTATTAAATTCGCACACAAGTGTATACAGTCCACACATATCGATAACAGCGTTTTTATTCCTTATCAAACCATGCTACTACTCTTACTTAAAAAAAACAATTGATGCACATTAGAAAAGCTAAAAGATATACACAACCAAACAAAAAAAATCTCTGTAATCACTTGTTTAAAAGTGCAATATTAAGTGAAGGAGTGTAAGTTAAGATGTCTCTATTTTAGTTGTGCCAGTAAGAGTTCAGTACTTAACAATTTAAGATGGAAAAGAAAAAAGACAGTACTTCAAAATATTTCAGTTACTGGATATGGTGCACCAAGAAAAAAATGCTATCACATGTCTTTTAATCATGTATGTGTCAATAGTCTGCTGAAGATAAGCATATACTTTGATTAATGGGTCTATTATATAAAATCAAGCAGTGTGACTATTATTTCAGTAACTGACATCAAAGCTCCACTTTGCAGTAATGGTTCTGTATTAATGAGGGAACTAACCCAATGGTACAAAGTTTTAGGGGATGTTGACTTAAAATTTGTAAACCCCTGATTAAGCTATTCCATTAAATTTGGCAGAGAAAGTCTACATTTATGATGGTTGCTTTTGATTTTAATCCCCACCAGACATTTCAAAAGACAAAATTAAATGCTGCGGGCAAATTTAAATATCAGAAATGGTACAACGCTTATAGCTTATCATTTAGGAGGAAAACATGCATGATGCTGCTGTTGAAAGCTCTACCGGTAGGCAGAAAAATATGTGGCAAACTAAAATCCAAATGTTCAATGCGATTTACATCCATGAATAAAAGAAAATCTAAAGTATTAACTACTAATATTTATTTCAAAAGAGATAACATCAGACTACATACCTCTAAAAATAATTAAAGATACAAAGCTTAGAAACATCATTCAGTGAGGTCTGACAATTGTTACACATTACTTTAACATTGGACAATTGTGTCACATATCAAGAATTTATATGAAAGGCACAAGGCACAGTTTCAGCAGGTAAAAAATGGTGGCATTCACAGGGGATTACTGGACATTGGTTAAACACGCAATTAATCGAGTGACATTTTGTGACTGATCATAAATAAAAAATATATTTGTTTGACCGACCTTCTTATAACAGTGTTCATGTTACTTAAAAAGAAAATGTGGTGTGGATGCTGAAGATGAGTTAGAGAACAGTCTGTTTTCCTTAGTGATGCCCCTGTTTCTTTTTGTTTCATTCAAGGAATAAATATCAGACTGCTGCCGGCCCTTTTCTTTTAACATCATTCACAATGCAGAGGAAAGAAAGTAGTCTGATATATGTTGATTAATCATGCATTTTATCTTTTTCCTTTATTGTAAATGCTTCATTGTCTTTCTATTTTGAAGCCTGTTTTCTCCATTACAGGAGTGTAAGATTATAGAACTGGTCCTAACAGTATTAGGGACAATGCAGGAACTAACCCTAGAAGTCTGGATGCCAGATTATCACTGATTAAAATGCATGACCCATACTTGGCCAATAGATACACAACCTAACTAGTCAAAGCCTATGTGGAAACAAATAGAACCTGTAAAGATCAACATAGCCAGGTAATCTGGCTAACAATTGAACCCTGGTTCATGAAGGTGTGGAACGGCAATGCTAACAAATTTGTCATCATGCTAGACTTATTGGATAGCCCACAATATCCCACAATACTAAGCAAGGCTGTGCATATGGTTTGGGCAATGACGATGCTTGCCAGATGGCTTTTTAAAAATAGGGCACTGTTGTCCTTGGAAGAGTTTTCTAATTTGCCACTGAATATGAATGTGAATTAGAGCGCTCACTGACTGATGAGCTAGTGTAAAATTAAACAGCTGGCTACATTAATGAAGGTCTAAATATAGGATCAACTAAAATTTAAATACATCACAGAAATACAAATAAAATTTAGAAAATAATATAATCTAATCAAAGTTAAGAATAGCCCATTTTTGAAAAAAATCAAGATACAGTGTATACAGTACATGGCCACAAAAAGGTTGATATAAGGGCCTTAGTTAATATTAATCAACTTTACTTTGTTTACTGATTTTTACATCTTTACTTATTATGTTACATTAAATTTTTTTGCCACAAAAATGGGCTTGGTCTCTGTCCCAATCCTTCCTATGCCCACCTCAATTTCTTGGCCCTTCTCATCTTTCATTATTGCTATGCAAATATTATTACAACAATCATGTTAGTGACTGGCAGGAGCTATAAATCAGAGGTGCTCTGCTGGTGCTTAGCTCAAGTATTGAGATTTGTACCATTACAATTGTTTTTTTAGAGCGCCTCCCGTTTAGTAATCTGTGCTTTGTGTGTCTAGTGTGTTGTTGCTTTTTGACTTTTTCATCTTTGAATTTTGGAACTTGGTTTGTATTTTGATACTTGTTTATGACCTTTTACCTGTTTTTGGATTTGGTTACTGATTCTCCTGCTATTTTGTATACAACCTCATACCCTTTTTTGGGATTTAACTTTATGGATTAAATACTTATTTAAATAAACTTTCTTTATTTTTCCCAACATATCTAATCCTTTTGTGACTCGCCCCATTCACAATGAATGCTTTGATGGACATGGTCAGATGTGCTTTATGGAGTGTGCGGCACAAGTACGGAAACCCCTGAATGATTCTTGACCTGATACTGCTCTCAATAGGTATCTAAGAGTTTAAGGCGATACATGATTTTGGACGGAGAATGAAAAGTTAATTTGCCTCTTTTATTCACTTAGAGGTCCAATGCTTGCTGGAAATCCTAGAAGGCACTCTGACCCATCCTTAACTTGAGAGGTAATTTTGTTCATGATCCATAGGTTAACCCCAAGAGCTGCTTTAAATTACACTTCTTGCCAGGAGCAGAATTGCAGGGTATATTCTTGAACCCACAGATACAGAAAAATTGAACAATTTTACACAGATATTTTTGGAAGGGGAAGCAAACACAGGTGTCTGAAGTAGATGTGTTATACAGAGTTAGGGAAAAACATTTTGCATGAATTTGTAAAGTGCTTCAGACTTTAACTGCCTGTTTAATTAAGATATTCTGTAACAATTTCTGCCCAGCATGTTACCAAGGGAATGATGAGATAATGAAAATTGATACTTTTTTATTTTGTCCTGTATAAAAATTTATATAGAAGATGTTCCTATTTAGTTATAGATGTGTGCCAAAGAGTTTTAATCTGTTTAACTCTTTTGGGACCTTTAGATAGTACTAAGATATAGGAACATTAAACATGCCATTTGTCTGTATTATGATTGATGCAAGTTGATATGCTTCTTGACTGTTATGGAAATTAACCTATCTTGTTGCTTTGTTACATTCCCCAGTCTGTTCATGTGTAAATGACCAGTGAAAATGGCAGGGTCCTTGTAATAAGTGTATAAGTTTAATATGTCACTGTGCTCTGTGCAAATATATTTTATAAATCTGCCTTTTTCTACTCATATGTACCTAGCCAGATTTAGTACAGGGGTTCACCATTTAAGAACTACTAGGCAAAGCATAAGACAAGACAGATAAAGACATGTGGGGAAACGTGCACTTATTTTCGTCTCTCAGAGTCAGCATGAAATAGTATCCTCTTTGCCTTGTTTGGAATTATATTATTTACCTAAGTGGCGGCCTACACATGAAGAAAGAGTATAAAGCCTTGAAACATTGCCTGACACACCTTTGAAGCTAACGGACGGATGGGAGATGACATCATACAATCCTGAAAATCCTTCCAACGCAGCAACAAAAATGGCAGACTCTACACATCAGGCCCCCACTCCTGAACTGGGTTCTTGCCATTGGCTTCCTTCATCTGTTATGCAGCGTAAGCCATCATTAAAGAAAGTTATTTCTCCTTTGTGATTTCTTATTGCCATATCATTAAGGAAGGGGTATCGCCTTTTAATATTGTATCCATATACTGTAGATTCGGGTTATGTAACACACCACAATTACAAAAGTACTCATTCAAACAAGGGAGCTAACGCCCCCTGCTGAATACAGTCCCTCAATTCATTATTGATTTATTAGTAATGGTGATTGTGACAGTTCTTTATTTAGAAAAGTAATTTTCCTGACACCAAGTTGTAATGTCTTTAAATTTCTGGTACTGTCAACTACCATACATTTGCAATTGTTGATGTTCTAAGAATAATTATATATTCATACTTTTTTTAAAAAAACAAGTATGTTTTAGATGGTACGCTGTTAAATTATTTTGTTGTCAATTATTTGGATTTGCATAAAGATTTGATAGAATTCAAAATATACAAACATTCAGAAAGTCAAAAAGAAGAAAACATTTTTATCAAGTAAATGTGTGCATGTATTTTACAGGCTGTAACATAGAGTAACTGCATTAAAACTGAAAACAACCACACATAGTAGGAAGGTGAGCATATGATAAGACATCTCATTATCCCTCTCCACAATATCCGGTCATTTACCTGCACTAATTAAAATGTTGCCCTGACATACCTGTAATGATATTATACATCTTACTTCCTTAACAATGTCAAAGGAAAAGAGGCAAAAGAAACCTCTGCAGCATCAGTACAGTACACTGAATCTGTGGAAGGCATGTCCCTGAAAAGTTTGGAGAGATCCCAGGATCCATCCATCCATTATCCAACCCGCTATATCCTAACTGCAGAGACACGGGGGGTCTGCTGGAGCCAATCCCAGCCAACACAGGGCGCAACGCAGGAAAAAAAGCCCCAGGCAGGGTGCCAGCCCATCGCAGGAGAGCCCAGGATCTATTTTGGAAATCTTCACAGTTTTCTGACAGGAACATTAGTGCTTCAATCTGGCATTCTCTCAGAGCTCCAGTAATCCATCTAAATGCTGCAGGCCACGGCTTCCTTCCAGGTGTATAATGTTTGTGAAACTTGGGAATCTCTGACAGATTTTGAAGACAGACTACAAGACATTGAGTCAGTATACTCATCAGTTGCAGTTAACAAGGAAAAGCTCAGAGAAATAGCAGATGACTTAGAAAATGATGTCAGAATGTTGGAATTATCAAAGGTTCGGAGAGAAATAATCCTTTAAAATTCATCTCATCATTCTTTTTGAAGTGTCTGGGGATGAGGTCTTCATCAGACCATATTGACTGGGCTCATTGCCTATAATTGTGGGACTCCATCTTTTTCATATCAAGGAGTAAATTCTTTGCCTTGATCCTAGTCGATATCAGTTGCACTTTCCAGGCTTGCAGATCCTCATTTTTCTGAATATCAGGGCTGATCAGGCTCCTCGTAGAGTTGAATTTAATGATATTAAAGGTTTTCTACGTAGTGCTGTAATAAAATATGGGATATGTAATGGATGGGTGGGCTTATTGATGGAAGGATCATTGCCTGTCCAGAAGCTCTGCATATTGGATAAAGCCACTAGACGGATGGACATCCCGACCAGGATGATTGGTGCACCCTTTCCTTGGTGGGATGGTGAAATGGAAGAACAGAGAAAGATTGCCTATCAGGGTGACATCTGCATGGGACAATCAGGGAATTGTAGTCCTCCTGGGTTGCCCTGAGGATGTCCCTGCTTTGAATCACTTCCGCCTGACTTGGAACTGCTTCAGCCATGTAATGGCGTAATCCCTTAAACAGCATAAAGGAGTTACCTCACCTTAATCTGGGAGTTGGAGCTGGGGGTGGAGGAAGGACAAAGCTTGCCTATGTGGAGGAAAGGAACAAAGAAAGAAAGGGAAAAAGAGAAAGAGTTTTTCTGTGTTGTGAATTCCATCAAAAGAGCCTGCTGAAAACTATTTCTTTAGAATAGAAAGGCTCACGTTGAACCTGGGACTGTTGTGGTATAATTGTGTTAGGGGTTTGGTGCTTGGTGACACTACCGCCTCCGCCTAGTCGGATGTTTTATTACAATTACTCATACCCTTTCGCTGCCTCCTACTCGCATTTGTGTGACAGTCATTACTTCCTAGCTTCTTCCAGGCATTTATATTTCTTCATTGCTTAAAAAACTAAAGACACTTGGGGTCAGAACGCTCAGTATCATTTATTAATGTTGATGTTAAAATACTAGCAAAGTTAAGTATTCATCGTGAGCCAACACTGACATCTATAATTAATTGGGACCATAATTTTTCATAAACAATGGACACTCCTTCTTCAATGTTCGTTGCTAATTTAAAATTATTGATATTTCCCCTGTGGCTGACGTTTTGGTCTCCCTTTAGATGGGAAAGGCCATTGATTGAATTTAGCGTGATTATTTGTTTCACATCCTTCACAAATTTGGTTTAGTTGATGAATTTTATTTCTTGAGTTGGGTGACTCTGTTCCCACCCAGGTCTCTGTTCATACTAATACATTTTTTCCTATTTATTTCCCCTTAAACCAAGGTATGAGACAGGGATGTCCACTTTATCCTTTACTCTTTGCTTTTGCTATTGAGCCTCTTGCCATTTCATTTCTCTGAAAGTAATCAGGACATACATGGAGTTATTAGAGCTGGACATTTTCACTTTATGCTGATAACGTCCTTCTGGTATTATCTGAACCTGCAACCTCATTACCACATATTCCTTCAACACTAGAGCAGTTGGGTAAGGTTTCTTTTTGTTATGAAACTGAATTTTATGGATTTCAAAAACCCTAACCATAACTCTGCTGCCAAAGATTTTCTACTGGAATTGCTGTTGTTGAGCATTGCCTCTGATAGGTTCTCATATCTGCATATAACAGTGACACTTGTACGGTTAGCCCCTCCCCTATCCCTATTCAATCAATCAATCAATCAACATTTATTTATATAGCACATATTCATACAAAAAAATGTAGCTCAAAGTGCTTTACAAAATTAATAGAAAAATAGAAGACACAATAAAAAATAAACATTGGCTCGGATTTAATCTGTTAAAATACAATACAATACAATACATTTTATTTTTGTATAGCCCAAAATCACACAGGAAATGCCGCAATGGGCTTTAACAGGCCCTGCCTCTTGACAGCCCCCCAGCCTCTAAGAAGACAAGGAAAAACTCCCAAAAAAACCTTGTAGGGAAAAATGGAAGAAACCTCGGGAAAGGCAGTTCAAAGAGAGACCTCTTTCCAGGTAGGTTGGGCGTGCAGTGGGTTTCAAAAGAAGGGGGTCAAAACAATACAATACAATACACAAAACAGAACAAATCCTCAATACAGTATAAAAATAAAAATTTGAGAAGCACGGTGCAGAATTTAACAATAGATGATATCATATAATAAGATTTGGATATTTTTAGAGTCCTGGAGACCTCATCCATCAAGCTGCCTCCCTCATTTGGCCATTCCACGGCTGAAACAGTGCTGGGCCAGCCAATCGGATGAAAGGACCCCTCTTTCCCACGATTCCTGCGATCCTCCATCAGGGATGACTTTACCATAGGCAGGCAAAACAACTTGGGCCATGGCACCAAGTGCCACATTTGAGTGTCGAGAAGAGAAACCGAATAGGTGAAGGTTAGTATCCAATTATAACTATCATGTTACTTATGTTTAAGTGCTAATAACTAACAACAGAGATGCAGTATGTTCAGTTAATCAGCAGCTCTAGTCAGGATATGCTAAACTAAAATATTGAGTCTTCAGCAGGGATTTAAAAGCTGAGACCGAAGGGGCATCTCTTGTTGTAGTAGGCAGAGCATTCCACAGTTTAGGGGCCCTGTAACTAAAAGCTTGATCTCCCACTGTTATTTTTTAATCCTTGGAATCATAAGCAGACCGGCATCTTGAGATCTTAATGCGCTAAGGTTTGTAAGTCATGATAAGTTCAGACAAGTAAGCCGGACCTTGGCCATTTAATGCTTTATATGTTAAAAGGAGGATTTTGAAATCTGCCCTAAACTTAACCGGGAGCCAGTGTAAGGATTTAAGAACTGGAGTTATGTGTTCATATTTTCTTGGTGTTGTAATAATTCTTGCAGCCGCGTTTTGGATTAGCTGGAGGCTGTATAGAGAACAATTCCAGAATTTTTAAGATGGAAGAAAATGTTTTGGACAACTTTGTAATATGTGCTTTAAATGACATGCTAGAGTCAAAGATAACTCCTAGATTGCGGGCTGATTCAGTAAAATTAATTGGGATTCCAACTGAGTTAAATAATGACAGAATATTGTTGTGATCAGTGTCATTCCCTCCAACAATTAACATCTCTATTTTATCTGTATTTAAAGACAAGTAGTTCTCATTCATCCACTCCTTTAATTCACTAACAAAACTAATTAAAGACAACATCGGAGAAACTTCATTTGATTTAAATGAAAGGTATAACTGGGTGTCATCTGCATACAGTGGAACCTCGGTTCACGAACGTCCCGGTTCACGATACAACTCGGTTCACACCAAAAGATCGCCAAACTTTTGCCTCGGTTCACAACCACACACTCGGTATCTGAACAAGCCAGGTTCCCTTGCCTGCCTGCAAGCTGAGCTGAAGAGAGAGAGAGAGAGAAAGGCGAGCGAGCACGTGCCTGCTAGGGAGGTGGAGGAGGAGATTGCTTCACGTGTTTGCTGAACAAGCCAGTTTCCCTTGCGTCCTCAGTTGAGAGAGAGAGAGAGAGAGAGAGAGAGGCGGCGAGCACTTGCCTGCTGGGAAGGGGAGGAGGAGATTGCTGCGTGTTTGCCTGCCTATCTGTAGTGCAAGGAAAACATCCCCTCCCCACATGCAGCCTGAGAGAGAAAGAGAGCTGCCATGCTTTTCATTTAAGCAAAGCCGCTCCTTGTTCATTGTTTTCAATAAGGCGTGCACTCTCTTTGTGCTCTACAGTATTTCGTGTGCTTTTGCAGTTAACTATGGCTTCTAAGCAAGTGGAGAGTGGTCAGAAGAAAGTTTTGAAGAAAATTGAAATTGAAGTAAAGAAAGAAATTACAAAAGGTGGAAAAAATGTTTACCAGTTTACTCATTTAACAATCGGAGAACCCTCGTGCTTTCAAGCAGCATAATGTAAACAAAGCCAGACTGCCAGTAATGTGGAGGGTCACACGAACGTTCTTTTTGGAATGGCTGCATGAGGCTTTCACTCCCACCAGCTAAACAGCTAAAAGCACCAGAAACCCAAGAAATCACAAGAGAGAAAACACCTGAAGGAAAACACTTCATGCCAGAACTCGTTTCATGCAAGGTTAGTTTTCTTGGTGGTTTTGTATTACGGATTTTCAAAAGTAATTTTTAGTTCATAATGCGATTTGTTGCAATGTTATTTTTCTCTTTTTCAAATGTTCGCTTTTTCCTTGTGCTTAAAACTCATGAAATGTTTACAGATGGAGTTTTTCATAGCGTGATTAGGTGCGATGTTACATTTCTCTTTTTTCAAATGTTCGCTTCTTTCCTTGTGCTTAAAACTCATTAAAAATTGTTTACATGGAGGACTTCATCGTGTGATTTGTTGCAATGTTACTTTTTGGTTGCTTGCGAGTTGGTTTTAAATGAAGTTCGGATTTGTGCGATGTTTTTTTCTGCTGTGCTTAAAACTCATTTTAAAAACATTGTTTACAGCGATCAGGCTTTAGGTTTAATAGCGTGATCTCCTGAAATCTCACTTTTTTGTTTGCTTGTGAGTTGGTTTTTGCAAGCGCTTCAGATTTTTTTTTCTGCTGTGCTTAAAAGTCATTTTTAAAAAAATGCTGCGCGAGCACGTGCTACAGAGAGATTAGAGAGCCGGGCAGCTGATAGGGAAGGGATTGGGGGGACGGATAGGTGTGTGTGTGTGTGTGTGTTTGTGCGCTCGCGCTACACAGAGAGAGAGCGCGCGTGAGCGAGCCAGCTCCTGTAGCTGATCAGGGAGCCTGGGTGTTTTGTGTCAGTGTTATTCAATGTTTTTACATTAGTTTACTATTACACTGTGGATTCTATGGTGTAATTAACTATATTTGTGCTTAATCTTTACATATTTTTACATATTTACATACAGTTTGTATGCGGTCTGGAACGGATTAATTGTATTTACATACAATCCTATGGGGAAACTGCTTGGTTCACGACCAACTCGGTTTACGACCAAAGTTCTGGACGAATTATGGTGCGTGAACCGAGGTTCCACTGTATGCGTGAAAATTAACATTATGTTTCCTAATGATAGATCCCAGTGGAAGCATATAAAGTAAAAACTGTTAAGGTCCCATTACTGAGCCCTGCGGGACACCATATTGAACTTCTGTGTATAATGATGGAGTACTGTCAGCACATTTCTGTACATATTGGAATTGATTTGATAAATAAGAACTTAACCAATCGAGCATGTGGCCTGTAAGCCCAACATCATTTTCCAGTCTGTGCAGTAAAATAGAATGGTCAATGGTGTCAAATGCTGCACTTAAGTCCAACAACATAATTACAGTGGAGTTTCCTTCATCAGAGGATATCAGAATGTCATTTACAACCTGTGTTAGTGCCGTTTCTGTACTATGACCAGTGCGAAAACCAGACTGGAATTTCTCAAATAAATTGTAATGTGTAAGGTGTGACTGAAGCTGACTGGCGACTACTTTTTCTAGTATTTTAGAGAGAAACAGTACATTTGAAATAGGCCTATTATTATTTAGTATGTGTGGGTCTAGGTCTGACTTTTTAAGTAATGGTTTAATGACTGACATTTTAGTGTATTAGGTACTGTGCTATGCAATAATGAACTATTGATAATGGTTAGAATAGGCGCTGCAAGAACATCCATTGCACTTTTTACTAGTTTTGTTGGCACTGGATCTAGGGAACAAGTAGTGGGCTTCATTTTAGAAATTAAAGTTAAAACTTCCTGCTCAGTTACAGAATTAAAATTATTAAAGTGCGAATGCAATGTGAGACAGGATATGCTAAGCTAGTATTTGGTTTGTACTGTGATGCAGAGATCTAGGATTTTTAATTTTCTCATTGAAGAAGTTCATAAAGTTTGTACTGCTAATATCTGTTGGTATTTTGCACTGTTGATCTGAATTTCCATTTGTTAATTTAGCCAAATGAATATGCCTTCTAAATTTTTATATTTGTTTCAGGGTTTCCCAGTTTTTATTCCTATGTTTTTCATCTCATTTGTTCAAACTATTTCATTGTTTATCTGGAATAAGATTTTACATATACGCACATCTTTTCTACAGAGACCCTTGCTGTTATTAACCACCTGTGGAATTCTGACTTGGAGAATAGGTTTTTGGATGAGGAGCAGAACAACATTCTCCAACAAATTCACACATCCTCTCTCTGTGCTTTGCCTGATTCAGTTGAAGATATTACACCAAATCCACTTTTGCAAAGTAAGGTTAGTATGCATATTCCTAGATATATATCTGGCATGTGATCAGTGTAAATAATCCCCTGGAACATTAGCACATTTATTTTGGAACTTCATTAGTCCGGACAAATACTGGTCTTATATTTTGAACTTACTGCCCGCTAATTTGAGAACAAATATTCAACCAAAACCTTTGTTAGGTCTTTTTAGTGTTATCCCAGATTATACCCCACTAAACAAAGGGCAGACTGGTGTGTAGTCTTTTTTAACTCTTCTTGTGAGATGTCTCATTTTAAGATGCTGGAAACAAGCAGCTCTATCCTCATGCATACATTGGACTAGAGATATAAGGCTCTTTATTAAACCCGAGACAATAAGACTTTCTATTCTTGGCCACACTGATACATTTTTATTCCACCTCGTAGCCCTTCCTGAATTATTTTTCAACAGTTGTCACCTTATCTTTGGGGTGTATACCTCTTACCTCTCCAAATAATTTTCTATAAATATAGACAGCTATATGTAAATGATGCCCAGTTGCTCCACTCTTCTGCCTTCTTTTCTTTCCTTTCTACCTTTCCTATAATGGGATGTACTCTTGTTATGTTATGTTTTGTAAAAATATTTGTTTCCACAGATATCACTTCTGAATGTATGTAGTCACAACTTCCCTGTGTTGCCCTATTAATCGGATGTTTTTGTGCTGTTTTGGTAATGTGCAAAATGTATAATTAAGTTAAAAAACTGCAGACAACAGGAACACAATTCCAGCTTACCACATATTGTTAAAAAAAGATCCATTTTTATAGTCCATTTATCAAGTCACTGTCAATGGCAGCCTATCCCTCCAGCAACAGGCATTAGCAAGGATTACATCCTGCATGAAAATTTGGTCTGTCACACACCTGCAGGTGTTAATTAGCATTTAACTTATTGAGCATGCAATTCAACAGAATGGCAAAATGGGAATGCATCCATGAAACTGCAAGAGAACATGAACATTTGGCTCTGAAGAAATCCCAGCATGAATTCAAACTAAGCCTAAAGTGCAGTGAGGCAGCAGTTGCAGTCACCACCCACATCTTTAATTTGTTTAAGATAAATGCAGCTTTCTTATGATAATAGATAACTACAACCTACTTAAGAGACCTAATGAGAAGAAATCTTTTTAAGGACATCAGTCAGCAGTTTAGTTAATTCGATAACATTATAGGAAAGTTTGAGAAACCAGTGACAAGATTTGGGGTGGGGGGAAACAACCAGTATTCCCACAATGCTCCACTGGGCAAACATATGCTCAAGTTTCTATTAAATAGCAGGTCTGTGTTAAAGACATATCCCCAGTTCATCCTGTTGCAACTCTGAATTTAGTATCACTGCCTCCTGATAACTTAAATTGGATTATTTTTATTCTATCAGCATTGAAGCTCTCTAAATAGACAGATGGACTCATAGAAGATGTTCCAGAAAAGCAAAATATGTTACACTTTTAATGGAACACTCACCAACCATGGTGTTTCTTTTGTACAGGATGTCAAAGGAGGAGCTGGCTTCCCTGATTAAATATAATATCACTCATAAATTTCACCTTCCTACTACACTCTGTGACTCAATGGATTCAGTGGCTTCCTGTATTTGGTTTCAAGAAAGCATGAGCATTCCCAACCAAGACACTTTTAGGAATCCTAAATGTGACAATTAATGCAGAAAAGGCATCTCAAGAAATAAATACAGGTTATACAAAAGCATTAAATAGAATACACTTCAATACTAAAAGAAATGCCTGAACAAATCAAATAATTTATAATATAACACATACACAAATTATTATTATATTATTACTTCATGTACTAGTTGGGCTTGGTGATTCTGTAGGCACAGTTGCATAATGTGTGTAAACACCTTGACAAAAGGCTGATTCCAAGGTGGTTTTTGCATTTGTGTTTGTCACCCTCACTGAAGATCAGGGCAATGATGGCTTTCTTCTAAGTAGCTAGAATTTGCTTGGATTGCCAGACTAACTGCAGCAATGAGTGTAGGTACTGAA
>NW_024384320.1:0-9118 GCF_016835505.1 Polypterus senegalus
TCACTACGTTTCACCCAGCTTCGTCAATCCTGGGCACTCGCTGGCTTCTGCTCCTTCTGGAGCTCTGGTGGCCGCATGAAAAGCACAAAAATTTTGTAAGTCCCTCCCCAAAGACCTGTCAGGAGGGGACGGGCCAAGGTGGATTTTGCCTGTCTGTCCAAGGCTCCCTAGTACTTCCACTTCATGTCCAGGGACACTTGATGGCAACCAAACTAGTAATATGGAGAAGCATATCAGCTGAGATTGGTCTTCTGAAAAAGGTACCGGGGTGCCCTTCTGCCTTAGTAGACCAAGGTGTGCCGAAAGCCTGCTGCCAGGGCTGACGACTCTCTCTTAGAAAAATGATTTAGAGATGGGGTCATGTAGATATCTTACATAAACATCTACCCATTTTTTTACATGACCCCATGTCTGCTTTGGTTCTACATGACCCTGTGTCCGTTTATTACATGACTCCATGTCTGTTTTGATATAACACGACCTTCTGTGCATTTTTTACATAACCCCATGTTCGCTTTGGTTGAACATGACCCTCTGCCTATTTGGACTTAGAAATTTTGTTGATCTATTCATTTTTCACATGACCCATTGCCCAATTTTACTACATGACCTGACAGCAGAAGTAGTAATCCGTAGGACCATATCAGCTAGGAACAGACTTCCGTAAAGTCTACCAGGGTGCCCTTCAGACTTAGCAGAGCAGGGCGAGGTAAAGGTCTGGTGGCAGAGCTCTCAATGACTCACTTGGAGGAATCAGTGTAATGAGCCCCCGCCAAGGGTCAAGGAGTGGAATTTCTAAGGTCAGAGATTTGCCCAGGCTTCTTGGTTCTCCCTGAATGAAGACTGTTAAGGGAGCCACTATGTGTCCTCAGTTCCCTGGGCCTGGCCGGGTTCAAGGCTAGCCTCAGGGTTAGGAGAACAGAGCTGACAAGTCAATGTCAGATGTGCACATGTCCACATGAGGTGTTTTCAGCCTAAACAGTTAAACATATTAGACAACATGAATGCAGGAAACGGCAAAGTTTTGAGAAACCTGTAATGAGAGAGAGCTTTAAACAATTAGAATAAAGGAGGCAAAGAGTACAGCATGTGATTTTGTGGTTTAACCAAAAAGTGAAGCCTTATTCTGTGTGAGCAAGGTGCTTGGATTGCACTTTACAAAATGAGTGGTTTAACCAATCCCAATCAGTGAAGCCTTATTCAATGTGAGTAAGGTGCCTTGAATGAAAATCAGTTATGACAGCCAACTGTATAAATTAGGGCTGCACCTTTTCTGCAGTGAGTATGCCTTCTGCTAATCCGGTAGCTGTGGGGGTCTCCTTTTTTGCAAACAGAAATATAAAGAAGTGACAAGTTTCCTCATGCTTGGTTCTTTGAGATGCATATCTCTTCTTCTTCTTCTTGTTGTTTTATCGTATCCTTCTTTTGCGTGTTTTATGTGTTCTGATAAGTGATGATGGTTTGTAATTTAACCAACGAAAGTGGATTTTTAAACAATACTGGAAGACAGAAAATGCTGAAAATGTTCGACAGAAATGGACAATCTCATACACCTCCACCAAGCAGACAAACAATTTACAGAATACGCAGTAAATTAGATAAAACTGAAATCATCTGTAATGCTCCAGAAATTGGTTGACTGGTGTGTAAGCAACCAGGAAATGACTTGTTAGTGATTCTGGCATTTACAGAGTGCCAAAGAAAATCAAAAGCAAGAGCTTTGTTTGAGTTGGGCATTTCTCATAGATCTTTGGATCATCTAATATGATGTTTATGTTTTGAAAATGTATCAGCCAAGATTGATTCATGGGTTAGTAGAGGATGATCCGAATCACCGTTTACAGTTCTGCAAAGTGGTTATAAATGAAGAATAACAAGGCAATGGCATCATTGATAAAACTGAATGGTCCGATGAAGCTCAGTTTAAACTTTCAGGTGCTGTAAATCACCACAACTGTGTTTACTATTACAAAGAAAATCCCCATGTAATGATAGCAGAACAGTTGAATCAGAGTTTGGGCAGGTCTTTCATCCTAAAGGGGTACTTGGACCTGTTTTTTTTCCACAGAACTCTACACATACACATGACCTGTATCTTAATACACTCGACACTATTTTACCACAATTACAGAGACAACATGATAATGAAGACTTCTTCTTTAAACAAGACAGAGCTCCTCCAAACTATCCCATGAAAGTGGGTGAGTTTCTTGATGAACAATTACCCAAGAGGTGATTAGGTCGACAAGGGCCAGTGGAATGGCCAGCACGATCACCAGACCTCACTCCAATGGACTTCTTCTTCTGGGGTGTTGTCAAAGATAACATCTTTTAACAACAACCACGTACTGTGGATGAAATGATTGGCTGCATAAGAGAAGTATGTCAAAAATGTGATGACAATAAAGAACTCTGTGCCAAAGTGTGCTTGGGTGTAGAAAGTAAACTAAAAGAATGTGTAAATAATGAAGACTGACAATTTGAGCACTTATGAGATTGTACCTAAGGGCACTGTGCCTAGGTGACATTCTTTTGAGTTAAAAAAATTAATAAATCTGTTGTGTTAATAAAGCTATTGGAATAATCATAACCTGCATGCCTTTTTCCATGCAAACAACTGTAAACCTACTTTTGCCCACTGATGCAAAGTAACTGACTGATGCAAAGTAACTTACAAGGGGATGTAAGCAAATGTCAGAAAAAAGAGACTTTGGGCTGTGCAGGCCCTACTGTGTCAGGCTTTGTTTCATGTAAAATGATGTTTCAGGGCTCACAGATTTATTTATAAGTAGCAAATTATGGATCTTCACCTCAACACTGCTTTAAAACAAATTATGCAATGAGAATTTGAGGCAAATTCACAAACCAAGGCTGAGGTTGAAATGCAACATTAAAACATGGACGCTCAACCCCACCGTAGAACCATCATTAGTTTAGTTTAAGTTTATTGTCATAGGTATGAAATTCTATCTTGCAAGCTTAATTAGCATTCACTGCCTCCATGATTAGTGCTGCGTATTCGGCCAAGGTTATGCAGAGAGTAATTAAGCACATCATCAGGGGTCTCGAGTTCTGCTCTGTCATAAGGTGATGATAAGGTGTTTAACGCTGCCCTTCTGTGAGGTGATCTGTCGATTACAAGTGAGCAGGCAAAGCCCCTCATGATGAGCTGCACTCGCCATTAATAGGGGTGCCTGAGTTGTAGCGGGTCAGCGGTCCTGAGAACAGGGCAGTTGTTAAATAATCCATTAGGCCGTGTTGGTCTCTGTGGGCGTGATTGTGCAGCTGCGTGGAGTTAATGAGGTAATTGGGGCAAGTCACATCTGCACATGAGGGTGCGATCTTTCTCAGTTGCTTCATTGGCTTCCTGCGGTGCGTGATTGAGGCTCTGCGCCCACAGAGCTGTATAAGTACAGGCTGGCACAGGAGACAATGAGAAAAAAGCAGAAAAGAAAAAAGAAAGGAAAGGCTTGGAGAGTGCGAGCAGCATCGCGGGGTGAAAGAGAGTGGACAAACCAGCCAGCTAGCTAACTGAAAGAGAGAGGTTAGTGCAGTTAGGGGTCCCATGTGGATTGAAGGATCGCAGCTCAAGGGATGGACAATGTGTAGGAGTGGGTTCGATCGAGGTGGAGTACTCATGAGGGATCTGAGGTACGACTACGTGTGCGAGAAGGAAGATGGGAGGACCACCGACCCCAAGCAGTATGGCAGATGCCAGTGGAGGCAGCCAAGATGGGGGCGGTACTGAGAGGACAGTGACTACTGAAGTCTCTTCAGCTGAGCAAACGTTGGGTGAGCTGGAGAAACTGGGAAGGAACTATGTTTGGCAGGTGTGGCCCCAATGACTGCTGCAGGTTATTCTCGTGTTTTAGCCTTGTTTTGGAATGTTTTCCTTTTTATGGATTATTTATTGGGACACTTTGAAAACTGCACTCTTTCTTTGAACACTGGTTTCTTTTTGATTGTTGTTAATAAAAGCACTTGCACCTTTTGCACCATCCCCTGCTCAGTGTGATTTGTCCCCATCAGACCAGCTCTATCACACGTTTTCTTTACAACTGATAATTCTGAGCAGGGACAGAGAAAAGTCAGGGAGGCTAAACTGCAGTCAGATGCTGTGTTTCTGAACCAAAGAAAGCAGAGGAGGATGATGTATGTATCATCATTTTGAAGAAATCTGCAGACCATCATTAGAGATACAACTTCACTTACACTGTAAGCCATTTCACATATTAATTTCAGAATATTCCTGGGATGAGTTTTCAGGAAATAATTCCATAAACCACAGGCCTTATTGCCAGAAGCATCGCATTCACACAATACAATGAAAATCACAGGAGGGATGGAGGTCATGAATATCTTGTGCTGTTAGATGTGTAACAAAATGCTGTTGTTGGTTTTGTTTTCTTGCATTTCCAGGCTGAGCAGTCAACTCGTAGCAGCTGCTTCCCAATCAGCTAGTGATGGTGAGGATGAAGGAGGAGACAACAGGGGTCTTCCAAGGGCTCCATGAATCGGCCCTAAATCAATCACAACCCTGCACCTTGCCCTAAATGTGGCTGGACTACAACATCATCATGGTGCCCAACCAGAATGTAACGTGTACAATGTAGCTGAGGACAAGGGGCAGTTAGTTATTTCTGTAGTCACATCCTCAGCTGACCACTGTATCCATGAGCTTTACTCCTGTAAGCAAAGTTATTGTAGAAAGGGGAGGCTTCTCAAACTGTACACTGGGAAACAAAATACAGAGAAACACTCTCCATTTATTCATTCAGTGTTGATTTTCAACATCCAAATCACTTTTCCACCTTTACATTTTCACTTTCAAGTGTAATCTTTCCACACACCCCCTTTGTTCCTGTGTTCTGCTAAAGTTGATCTTGCAGATCTGTGACCCCAAGAAACATCTCAACTGAGGCATCCAGCAGTAAATTCTTGATGGTGAGAAATTATTTTGCTCAAATGTAATCCCAAGATGGATGTCTATTGATTGGCATCTCACACTGTTCAAACTATGCAAGTGCATTGAGAAATGCTGGTCATGTTTGCATGTTGTTTTAATTTTTTTACTTCAGAATAACATTCCTCCCTTAAATTTCACTATTGATATATTTGGATGCTGTAAGCTTCAGAATTCTTGTCAGATGTTGTAGACCCTTGGCTCCCAAAAGACACCCCCACAATGGCAACAGCGTCTGCAGGTAGTTTCTTGACAGTGATGAGTTATCTACGTTAGACTTAAATAAGGACTCTTGAGGTTGATGTACAGTATATTAATATGTCGCACTTCTAGTCGATGTGTGTTCTTACACTTTATGTCCACAAAACTGCCCAAATAAGCAGATCCATCATTTGCTGAACTTCAACGAGCCAATGTGTGTAGACATTATTTAAATGCAGAAGCGACTGCAATGGTAACAGCGTAGTGTTAGGCTAGCATATATCTCTTCTGTTATTTAAATTGATTGGTATAACTAGAACTGTTGATTGTGTTTACTTCTGTAGTTCATCGATGTCAAGGCCAAAGCCAGTGGTCCCACCATTCCATACAGCAACTCCCAAGGGCTACAAATCAGACGTGTGAAGGGAACTTAATTTAGTGAGGATATCATGGAAGTCATGAAGTGGAGGTTTAAAGTTCAGATTATTACAGTGTGTGTTCTTCTGTTAACATGGTATTAACTGTTTCAATGAAAATTAATCAAGGCTTGATTCTATTACTATATTTCTTAAAAAAAATAAAAATAGAATAGGGCAGCGGTAGCCTAAAGTTTAGAGACGCATGCATTTGGACAGAAGGTTGCTTGGTTGAATACCAGATCAGTGACCTTCCACTCTCAATCATCCTCACCCATCCCTCATTTCAAGTGATGTACCCTTAAATATGGTGCCGAGCCCCCCAAACTGCTCTCTGCGTGCTGCTCAACAGCTCCTCACTGCCCCTACACTGAGGAGGTGAAATGCAGAGGTCACATTTCATTGTAGTGCACTGTGGTGTGTTTACAATGACCAGTAAAGGATTTCTAATTCTCTGCTATGTGGCTGTTGAAGCCCTCCAAGCATTAAAGTAAAAAACTGAAGTCTGCACAACACAGAATGCTGTGTGTTTTCTGTTGTATTGCTGGGATTGCCCTTTGTTGTACTGTATGACATTATTGACATCACATGCACTCGAGTTTGACATTTGTTACACGTCTTAATTAAATTTTTCTTTTTCTCTTTCAGCTCATTCAACAGGAAATAATCCTTGAGCAGCAGTCACTCATTCTAAACTGACACAAACACAACAGCAGACCTCCACTGACAACACTGAAGGGGCTTCTGCCACTAAACGACCTGAAAGCTCAGCACACTCAGGAATGTCAACTGCACAGTCCAGACATGAAAGAGAAATTGTTCAGTCATCCAATTTTCATCAAACACCTTTTCATACAACTGAGATCAAGTGATCTTCACCTTTACACGTACACAGCCTGTCTATACTGTACATTGGCCAGTCACATCTCCTCAGATTAATCATTCAGGTCTGACTGGAGGAGTGGAATGGGGTGTTTTTGGTATCACATGTGAGGTTGTACACGGTGGTTTAACAATGGCGCAGTTGTCCTCAACAACACAGAGGCATTCGAGAAATGGAATAAAATCAGAAAAAAAAATAACAATAATAATAAATCACAAGTTAGGACACTTCAAGCAGGATAATTATTAATGGTAAAATAATAACTCTATTGAACTGTGAACACAGCAAACCCAGAGCTGTACTGACAGAGTCCTAAGAAAATCTTGACAATTTATGACTCACTGAAAAATAATAAATTTCAATAAGAAATAAGCTACTTACTGTAGTTTGAACAAAGCATGTCCTCATCCCTGATTTTTAATGTGTGTGCTCAGAAGCAATGAATGGGAGAAAATGGACCATTGAGGGTAAAGAGGCAGACGCTGAGCCACTGTGGCCACCACTCTGTGTGCGTCTGTAATCTGAAGAAAGGCCCACACGTCAGTATTGTAATTGTGTCTGTTAATATCTGTTAGTAAGGAGCACCGGGTGGTAAAGTAGGCCCCTTGAATGATGAAGACTCACCAGACTGCATTCCTGTTTATTATTTTATTCACAAACTTAAACTTCCTCATTTCAGTGTGTTTGTAATGTAGAAGAGCAGCCAGAGAGCTGACAGACACACCGAGTCCTGCTGCAGTCTCAGGTTTGGCCTCAGAACTGATAACATCTGCTGAAATCGAGGGACCTGCAGCGGCATATTGAATAAAGTCACGTCGTCAGTTCACGGGACATCAGAACATAAACAGGTAAGGAGAAAAAAACTAATAAGCTGCTCAGAGTAACTTGTGATATTCTACTCAAGCAGAAAACTGGAAGGGCTGCAGGTGACTTTCAGAATCTCTTACTTGACTGTTGGTAACAAAGACGTTAAATTATACTGAGCTGGCAGAGCAGGATGGAGTTGCATGGCCTGGAGATCTTAAACAACATTGACATTCATTTCTTTGTGTAATGCAGTATCACACCTATGTGTGTGCTTTACAAATAGAAAAGAAAAATGAAATGTAATGATAGATGTAAAATGTAATAATCCTTGCTCTGTTTGTTTAGTGTAAGTGTATTGTCACATGTACACAGCAGAGTGAAATTCTCATTTTAATGTTTCGTTGCTACTCTTGGCTGCCATGCTCGCTGTTTCTTTATTTTACTGTTTCTTGTCAATCCTGATAGCAGTGCATTAAGTCTGACTAATGTGTGACATGGAAAATTTTATTCTAAATCTCTAACGACTCCAACATCTATTGACATCTCCATCAAGTCAGATTGACTTTTATCTCATGATTTTCACTTTGTTTACTGCTGCCATAAATTTTTTTTTTTTAAATCTTATTGATTTTATTGTAATCATTCCATACAAATAGATCAATTTTACAAAAACTAGGATTGAAAATAAATCAACTCCACTCCTGAGAGAGAGCATAGCCATCAGAGTAAAACTTAAAGCTTGTAAAATACATAAATTGATGAGTTTAATAGGTGGAGAAAGATGAATGGAGGGAAAAGAAATGAGAAGAGAGTTACTTCCTCAGTGCTTTAAAGCTTATTCTAAAAATATTATTGATTAGATCCTGCCAAGGTTTGAAAAATTTCTGTACAGATCCTCTAAGAGAGAATTTGATTTTTTCCAATTTCAAATAATATAAAACATCAGTTACCCACTGACTTAACAGAGGAGAGTTAGGATTCCTCCAGTTTAGCAAAATAAGTCTGCGTACAATAGTGTAGTGAAGAGCAATCACAGTTTTTGTTTGTCCTTCTCCACTTTAAGCCCCTCTGTGAGCCCACCAAACACAGCTGTTAGTGGGTTAGGGAGGGATTGTGCGACCACAGCTGTCTGAAAGGTATTTTAAATGTTTGTCCGAATGATGTTAATTTGGTGCAGGCCCAGAACACGCGGACCCAGTGAGGCTGGGACTTGATTGCAGTTCACGCAAGGTTGGATCCATGTCCTGGAAACATTCTGGACAGTTTTAAACAAAGATGTCGATATATAATTTTGAATTGAATAATTGTATGCTTTGCACATATGGAGCTCGAATGAATACCTTCCACTCCTTTTCTGATATATTAATTGAGAGGTCTTTTTCCCAGTGTCCTCTTGGATCTTTGAAAGGGAGGGACTGTAAAATAATTTTATAAAATGCAGAAATGCTGTCTGAGCCCTCGTAGTTGAGCAATATTTTTTCCAGCATAGAGGAGGGCACGAGATGAGGAAAACTGGGCAGGTTCTGTTTAACAAAGTTCCTAATTTGAAGATAGTGAAAGAAATGTGTTGCTGGAAAGCTACATTTGGCATGTAATTGTTCATAGGATGCAAAGATGTTGTCTATATAAAGATCTCTAAGCAATTTAATCCCAAATATTTTCCAGATATTAAAAACTGCATTTGTTTGTGAGGGTTGAAAGAGGTGTTTCTCATGCAGAGGTGCCACAGATAAAAGATTCTCCATCTTAAAATGCTTCCTACATTGGTTCCATATTCTGAATGAGTGAAGCACAAATGGGTTATTAGTATTGTATAGATTTTTGGGGCAACAGTATATAATGAAGTAC
>NW_024384321.1:0-25859 GCF_016835505.1 Polypterus senegalus
TCTATCCCAGCAGCAGGCAGTCATCAACAGTTTTCCCATCTGCTATTGTCTGACCTCATTCTGCATATTGGTGAAGTATACCTATGGAGTTATCCCACGACTATACTTAACTGGACAATTGGGAAAGTCACTTAAACCATTGATGGGGTCTTAAATTTGGACAGCCTGTCTTCAGATGAATGGCTGTTGTTATAAATGTAAAGGGTCAAGACTTATACTGCTTCCTGACTTAACTAATAATGCCTAAGATTGTGAGAATAGTTTAAACTTTCTTTCTGTTTTTAAATTTGTTGCACAAATTTGGGGGAGGCTGTGTAAGAAAGTTTAATGAGGTCACGCCCTCAACCGGAAGTGGTTGCCTGTTTACGACAGACTTCTTCTTTCCGCCATATTGGTTTATCTATAGCATGTTTGTTTGTTCATTGTTTCAGTTATGTTTTTACGTTAAATAAATATAAATACTGGAATTCAAAGTCACCTATCGCCAGTCATCTGACCGTGACTCCTGCACTCGTCTTTCTGTTAGCTAAACCCTGTGAATTAGTGCATTTCCAGAGGTCCCTATCACCCCTCTTTTACACATTGTACTACCAGAACAACCACAACACATGGCTCAATTAAATGACTACACAAAATAGACGTGCTATGATTTATTCTATATTTTCTTTTTTAGTAGAAATTTATATTTAAGCACCAAGTAACAGACAAATGTGGAATTAATTCCATATAGAAACTAAATACCTGTTTTGTATTTTGTTTGTTGAGATTATAATTTATTTCTTGAATTTTTGGGGGAAATGAAAGTGTTATTTTCTCTGGAAATTCAATTTCATCATTATTTAAGACCAAGCAAAGAATTGTTTTAGAGTTTGTTATAAAGTAGTAAATGGCTATTATTTGCTTTAGGATTACCTAAAATACTGGTTTCTTCACTATCACCATTTGTGACCACAATTTATTTTTAAATTCACTAACTACCCAACTGGTATGGTAATACCATACATTACTTCATTTATAAAATATATTAACAATGAGAGGGACTATTTAAAACATAAATAAATATGTGTCTTTTTAACTAACCAGGTCTCATAAGAAATTTGTTCCTAACTTCAACATCTTCTTAACTTACCCTGTCATTGTGACTTGCCATCATATCTCTTAACTCCGTTACAAAAAGACTTTGGGAGAGACTATTTTAAACTGTATTAAAAATGTAAGTAAACAATAATTCTCTTAACTTTTTTTTAACAATCAATTGTTCTTCATTCAAAGAGTATCAAAACATCAGTGAAGTTTTGTATATTGATATACTGCAGGACTTATTAAGGCACAGGTACTCACTGCTTGACAAAGGAGTTGCCCACACCAGGGGTCTTCCTTAATAAAATGAAATTAAATAAAAAGACCAAGTGAGTTTCAGATTGGTTATCTTAATAAACTGTGTATTTAGACACAGTTGTTGCAATTTTATACTTGTTATAAAACTGAAAAAGCAACAACATACAGGGTATTGGGTGTGTGCTCTAGCATGATATTATATGAATACAGATAAGAAAACATTAAGTGCCACAGTGAGACAGAGGGACCGTTCAGTCCATTGATCTTTTTTGATTAACAAATATCTAAATTCACGAAAGATCTCATTCAAATACTTTATAAAAGTTGTGAAGTTTTCTGCCTCAACTAAAGACCCAATCACATTACTTTTCCAGTGATTTTCACAAAATTTTTTTACATAATCTTAGTGAGTCAGAGGCTGTAGTGGTGCACTCCTGTGACACTGGTCATTAAATCTGACATACACTGACAACTTATCCCGAAAAAACAAACATCTGTTTTTAAAAGAGCTGATAACTAGTGAGTGCCCAGCTAGAAACACAATGCACAATGTTGCTATAAGGAATAAGGAAAATGGGTGTTTTGGACCTGGAAAATAGAAGAGACTCCATCTGTCTGATGTTGTGTGTTTTACATCCTATAACAGAATGGGAAAAAGAATCAAAGGGTTGAGGCTGCTGCTAAACTCACCACATCTGTAGAGCCTTCATAATGCAGCGGCTCCGTCAGGCAGCATATTAGCTGTCACAATCAGGAAAGAGTTCACAATACTTTGGAGATGTGAAAATATTCTTGAACGCCCTCATGCATGTGTCTAATATGACATACCCTGTAATTTGTAGTTGTGTAATCTGACATTCTCTAGATTATTAGACCAGCAGCTGCAATTATCAACTAGAAGTAGTTTATTGTCAAATCATCTTAAATTATTTGACATTTTTTAGTAGAAGCTTTTGCATTAAAAAGTGATTCCTGTTTTCAGGTTAAAATAAACTTTACCTTAATTTTTCAGCAGTTTCCTCACACCTCACGGACACAGGTGGTAGCAGAACAATGTATTTTGTTTAAACTCTCTGTGGCAACGCATCGTGAACCACTGTTTAAGAACCTATGGTTTATATCAGTGACTCTTAAACTATGGGTCATGATGTCTGAACTTATGTCATGCTGAGTTGTCAACCACAATGGTACTAAATGGGAAAGAGTCATGAATGGTTTGTGGAATTGCTAGTGGTGGGTCATCGCTGAGAAAGAGGAACTTTCCACAAGGATGAAGATTGACAGAGATTCTACATAGGGGTTGGCTTCCCTGGATGATGCTCTGCGTTGATTGAGGGTCATGAAGTCACAAGAAAAAGGCAAATTATGTCACCAGAAAAAAAAAGTTTAACAACCACTGGTTTGGGTGATAAGAATATTGTGTCATTTCCATCTTGTATTTATACTTAACTAACTGTATAACCTGGACTTTTTGGATATAACCTAAATACCCGTATATAGGACACATTGTTTTTCTTAAGAAGTAGGCCTAAAAACCCAGGTGGGTCTTATACATGGATACTTTTATTACAAAAATTATAAATCTATATATATAATTCACTAAGTCCATGGCAAGCAAGACGCACGCAAGACATGGCAAGCAAGACGCACGCAAGACAGAGCCCCACCTGTCAACTCTAACCCTCCTCCCAAGTCCACCCTTGCTCTCGAGGCACGCAGCACCTCACCAAACACCGCCTCAGTCACTTTCGTCTGTGCTATGTGGAAGACGAATGTTCTCTTCGTTCCCTTGTACTAATTCATGTCTGAGAAGTAAGCTTTACGAAACCAAGTAACAGCATGCTTTGTTTTAGCAAACAGAAAAATGTTTGTGCAAAGGACTCAAGGTCTGAGCATTCCACACATGAGTCTGCCTTATCACGTTTTCCCTAAGCTTACATCTGAACGCCATAACAAAAGGACCAAGAAAATCAAGTTTTACAAAGGGACATTAAAGGGGCTCAAGGTTTGTGTATAATAAATGTGTTGACTGTTGCATTTTATACTGATATTAAATCACGCATTTTAGGGGTATAAAACTGGACCCCACCCAACAGACGGGGTTCAGAAGAGCCCTGACGCTGTCATGTATATTTGATTGTCTGTTTTTCTGAAACTCTTCTCACCGTGACTCTGAAAATAAAGCTGCTTTATAACTGCACGCTACCTGCTGTCGGGTCTGAGTTTTTAGTCCACAGTTTTGGCCCAAATGTGGGGCAGGGAGGCGGCAGAGCGGCTCCTCGCGTGCAGGATCGTCCAGATGACCGGTGGTGGAGCCGATTCTGGCGGGTCGGGTCCAGCTTCGGTAAATGTAGGATTGGCCTGCCTTGCGTTCCTGCGTGGGGAGTCCCTGACCTCCTCCTAGCCGACGTCGAGGCACGACTTGATGGGCATTTCCATGCAGGTGGATGGAGTCATGGTGAGTAGATTGGGGGATTCCTGTTATTTGAGTTTGACTGGTGTTCTAGAAGTAATACGAATATAGAAAGAAAAAAGAATAAAAGCATATGCAAAATAAAGAATAAGAGAGCATACTGTATCAGACCCATAGGAGGGTTCTAAGGACTCATGAAAGGTGACTTGGGACCCTACGGAAAACCGTGAGTGTGAATGTTAGCTAGTCATCTCTGTGAAATGGATTAGAAAGGGGTGAGTGGCACACTCCTATAAAAATTTGATGAATGGGGGTGAAAGGGCGTATTTAGAGAATGTGTGTCTAAATAAACGGGAGGTATAAACTGGTCATACTCTTGTTTCAACGGGTTGCTAAGGTGACGGAGACTATACCTGGCAGATTGACGCATACAGACTCCATGGGGCGTATTGATGTAGGATTCTGCTGATGCGAATAAACAGACACAAAGTCACCTGAAGCTGTAATCCGGGAATAGGAGGCCGGCGGGTGGAATGGGGTTTATCGAGGGCTGAGTCACTTTCTGCTGAGATCCTGCCACTCACTATGGGAAAAACAATCAGCAAGCCAGTCAAACAGTCCCCCAAGAGTCCTAAAAACCTAACGTTAGAAGGATTGTTTTCGGGGGATCGCCAGGCTCTTAGTGCGCTGTCGGGATTGAAAGGCGGGTCCCCTAGAAAGCTCATTGAAAAGAAGACAGGATTAGATTTAAAAAAAATGTGGGAAGTGGAATAAAGACAGTGGAGGTAGATGGCCAGTGGAAGGAACTGGAGATATGAATGAGAAACAGGACATTAGAAAAATACTGTGCAGAAATACACAGGGTTGTTGTAATTGAGGTCCCCAACCCCAACACGATTCCACACAATCCCCAGAAAATGCTTACCCCACTACTGTAATGATACACGTAACTGGGATATTCAAGAGCTGAAAGACGTAGTGTCGAATTGCCTGATCGTAAGGTAATAAAATTGGGGGGTTTGAGGTGCGCAGCTAGATAAAATCAAACCGGGTTTGGGAAGTGGACCCAATTTTCCTTGGGCACTATTGGGGCCCAAAATGGGGGGGAATAGGCAATTAGGTTAAAAACCCTTTTGGTAAAAAAGGGACCCAAAAAAGGAGGCCCTTTTCTGTTCTAATAAAAAATAAAAGGGCCCCCTTTTTACCCGCCAAAAAAAAATAAAAAAAAAAAAAGAAAAAGAAAACCCAAAAATCCGGGACAAAAAAATGCCTCGCCAAGTTAACGTAAAAAAAGGGAAAAGCGGGGCCTTTCCTGGGCAGGGTCGAGGGGCGGGGGCCGGGGTTTTTCCGAGGGAAAAAAAAGCCAGGGGGAGAATTGGTTTTTTATAATCCAAATTTTTTTGCTCCCGCCCTCCCCTCTCAAACACCTACATCTTGCCTGATGGAAATTTCGCCAATTGCCTCGGGCCCCCCCCCTTCCTTACCTGAAACCCGAGAAAAATTTTCCCTTTTACGGGAAAACCCGCGCTCTCTTCATTCCCTTTTCTCCGCCATTGGCGGTCCCCTTTTTTGACTTTGCTGGGGGCCAAACTCTTTCTGTCTTCAACGATAAAATGCTGTTCTTAGTGCTTCTGGACCCCTTTTTACTGGTGTTAAAAATCGAGTTCACCCATTCCATGGGTTTTTGTGAGGTTTTCTTATATTCTTCCCCTTTTAAACTTTTGGGAAGGGTGTGGCTCTCTCCCTCTATTTCTCAACCAAAAAAGGGTTTTTCTATTCTTTCCTAAAATTCCCGTGCCAAAATCCCCCACTAAGCCCTCCTCTGCACTTGGACCCCGAAAATTTCCACCTTTCCCCTTAAAAACCCCACCTCTTTTTTCCTTATTCTTTTTCCCCCTTCAAATCCCAACACCCCCCCTCCCCGTCTTTCAAGTGGGGTTAGAATCTTTTTTTCTCTTGGTAAGCCCCAGGACCCTTCATATCCCTTTCATTTTTTTAAAAAAGCTGCTGTCCTACCCCCAAAATTTTCCCCAGGTTTTTTTTTTTGGAGTTAGTTCCCCATGTTTTTTTTGAATTCTAACACCGTTCACTGGGGGTGGGGTTGGTTCAATGTTTATGGCCCATCACCTTTTCAAATTTTTTGATACCTCAGATCTTTTTCAAAGTTTGCTTCAAAATGATTTTTTATATATAATTTTCCTCCTTCCCCTTTTGATTTTCATTTCCCCCCCCCTCTTTGGGTTTTTCCCTTTCCCTGCCCGTTAGGGGGAAAAGATTAGGAAGGATAGCACAGGGGGAAAAAATGTGATTTTTAAAAATCATCCCTTCCGCTTGATTCCTCTATCTCCCCAGCAAGGCGGGATTCATACATTCCGTCCCAAATCATTCGGGAAAAAACTCTCCAGTCCTCCCCTTTTTTATTTAAAAAGGGTGGCGGTTCAGGGGTTTTTGCAGATCTTGACACATTAATTCTGCCCCGTTTTTTTTGGGCACCCTTTTTTTCCCTTCTTTCTTTTTTTGAACCTCGTCCCCCTGTTATTTCTCTTTTGCCTTTTCGCTTTTGTTTTTTCTTTGCCCCACTCTAATTCTGGTTTCCCTTTTTTTTTTCCAAAGCCTTGGTGAACTTATCCTCCAGGGGTATAACCCTTGTGTTGGATAAGCTCTTCTCAAAATTTAAAAGGGTAGATAAAGCAGTTATTGGTATTAAATGATATAAAAAGGTACACAAAAAAAGGTTGTGCCGTATCCAAAATTTTAAAACAAATACAAAGTTTCAAAAACAAAAAGCGTTATTAAAAACTGTGAAAAAATTTTGGGCGACAGGGGCCTTTCTCTCTCTAGGGCTATAAACACCATTCAAAAACTTCCCTAGACCAAAACCTGTTTCAAAAACCCGGTTTGTCTTAAGGCATTTGGATCGCGGGAAGGTTTAAACTTCAATAGAAAAACTTTTTCCAGCGGGCACCCCATCTCCCCCTGGTGGGATGGGAAAGATCAAGCGGGGGGCTCTTGACTTAAAAAAATCCCCACTGTTTGCCCTGCGTTGGGACTTTATATCCGTCCATTCACTCTGTTTGGGCCCAAAAAAGGGGGGGATATGAATGCATTTTAAAAACTCCCTGGAAAAAAAAAAGGCTTACCTATTTTTGAAAAAAATTTGGTCAGTGGCTGGGACTTCCAACCCTTCTCAGGCTGTTAACAAAAAAAATTAGCCAGTCAGATATATCTCATGGCATTAAAAAAGCCTCCGCCCTTTTCCTCTATTTTTTGTACAGGCTAAACCTCCCCCACTACTTAGGGGTTAAATATCAAAATGTACTCTGTCCCTTTCAAATTTACCAAAAGGGGCTCCACCTTAAATCCCCTACTTTTTCCCCCTTTATGTGAAAAACCAGGTTATAAAAACCCAGACCAGACCTGGGGAAAAAACCGAATTTCTTCAAGTTTAAAACGTGCAGGCACTGGTTGATACCCCACCGACTTGTCGTTGTCAGAGGAAAATTCAACTATCTATACTGATTCTAGATACTTTTGGAGTCTCCATGATCATGGGGCATTATGGCTCAGGGTTCAAGACCATCTGGGAAACCCCTTACATCAAAACAAAAATCCCCCTTGACCATTGAAACCCTCAAAACGATCATTAAAATGTCAAGCTCCCGGAAAACAGGTTCTTTTGCAAGGAAAAAATTGCTGATCTTTTGCTAACCCGGGGGATAAAAAACCCCCAATTCTTTATTCCAACGGAAATGCCAGGACACTCTAAACAAATTTTTCTTTGGGGGGCGCCGGGAAAAGGAAAAAAAAGGTCAAAAAGGGTCCCTTTCCGGGGGGCTGGACCCATAAAAAAACTAAAAACCCTTTCCCCCCAAAGCTTCTTTCCCCGGGATGGAAAAAAGCCCCTCAGATCATCTGGAAAAAAACGCCCTGGTTCAAAATGTTGAAAACATTGGGAAGCTGTGGTTTCTCTCATATGCGAGCATTCTGAGGTGCTTTCATTTTGTCAAAGTTTAAAGTGGAAAATCACCCAGGTAAAAATGCGTTACACCTAACCTAATGGGTCCATTAGAACACCTTAAATGGACTTCATTAATCCCATCAAAGGGGGACCCCTACTGTAAAAAATAATTTTTGATGTTTTTCCCATTTGGGAAGCTTTCCCCTTCAAACTCAGATGAAACCTGTAAAACTTTGATAAAAAAACTTCTAGATGGGGCACAAGAAATTTTAAACGATAAGGGCCACGTGAATTCTGTGGCTTGGCAACTTCAATTAATGTAATCATTATTCAAATACCACCCCGGGGGAGGGTTTTTGGAACGATCAATGGTCCTTTAAATTTTAAATTGGCTAAAATCTGGGCAAACAAAATTTTCGGCCTGATGCTCGCCCTGGCCTTGATGGGTGGGGAAAAAACATGGGGAGTTAGGGTGTTGTCTTAAATTCGACCGGGCCCTGCCCGTCAACATGGGCTAGGTAATTTACACCCAGGGACAATGATCTTTTTTTTCCGTCACAGGGTCTCTGCTTCTCCGGGCAAATCCACGACGGGGGAAACAGGCCTGGAGGGCTGTCCTCCATCAAAGGACTACCCGCCTGGAACCTGGCTCTGGTTAGGAAAACTCAAAGGAAACATTGGCATCCCCCGGTGGGAAGGCCCTTCCCAAACTGCCCCACCCCCGCTGTTTAAAATTGAGGACTGCCGGATTCCCTCTCACTTCAAAATGGCCTTTATTTGGCCCCATTTTTTCCATCCCTTGCGCTCTCTGGTCACTTTGACTTTCCTTTGGAATCCACCAAAAGCCCAACCATGGAACGCCCAAGGACCCGAGCCCCCCGCCAATTTAAACCCCCCTCCCGAGGCATGGCCCCTTTCCCGCTCATGTCCCCTTCCCCAAATCCTCATCAAACACATCCTGAGTGCTTTCTCCCCCATCCACCCTGCTTCGGGGGATGCCCCCTGCCTGCTCATTTTCCCCCCCCCACTCCCCCCATTTATGATGGTAGGGATGTGATCCCTCCTTCCTTCTCCTTGACCCCATGGCTGTGGCAGGGACAGAGGGTGGTTTTAATCAATTTAATTTGGTTTTTTTTTGCGACATGGTTAGCATGCAAAAGCCCGGGGGATGCCCTCAGTCCGGGCATGCGTGCCCCCCTCACCCTTTCCGCATTTCAAATTAAAAATATTTTCAGGTGTGTTCGTAATACTGTATTATTTTTTGGGGAATACCCGGGGTTTGCTTTTTACTACATCCAATGTATGCCTTATTTAGGTTTGGAAATTGTTTTATTTTTAATTTTCATTCCCAATATGTCAGTTTTACTTTATATATTTCTCCCCTTTGTTGTTGTTCAAAGATCCCCTAAACAAACCCTAGATACAATCACTGGGCGGCGGAGCAATTGTAACTCAAAAATGGATCGTCCTTAAACAAATTTTCAGGTTGTTTGGTTTTAAATCAAAAAACCCTCTCCTATACTGGTAGGGTCCCATTCGGGTTTTTTTTTGAAAACCTTAAAACTTTGATTTTGTTAAAAAGTCTTTTCAATTTTTTCAAATTAAAAAGCTGTAAAAGGATACAAATTTTTTAAAGGGGGGTTTAATTAAAGTTCAATTGGTTTTTATAATCTTGTTGAATCGAAAAACATTTTAAATAAAAAATTAATTTTTTCCCCTAAATCTCCTTTTTTAAAGGAGTATTTTTTGGTTTCCAAATTTTTTTTTAATGGGAAAAGGGATAATTACATTTTAAAACTCTGAACTTTCAAACCAGGCTTTTTACTGAGGTTTTTAAAAAAACTCCTATCCTTTAGTAGAAATGTTTCTTTGAAAATCAGTTTGAGATGAAAATATGACTTCTTTAGTAGGTTCAGGCCTTTTCCTTATTTTTTAAAAAGGGAAAAAACAATACAAATTCACCCTTTTAAAAAAAAGGGCTTTAAAGTAAGGGGGGAATCTGCAGGAAAATATTTTTCCCCTTATTACTCCCGGGGTGGTCCGTTCCCCTGGGGGTGCTTAACCCTTCCCTCTCTTACCACCTTCCTTCTTTGTCCCCTTCCCGATTCTTAAAAAGTCATATATTTTGTCTTTTTTTTTTCATCCCTAGACTCCTTTATGCAGTAGGTGCAGGTGCTTTTAATATCCCCACCCCCTGGCTGCTGAAACAAACCCGCATCCCCCAACCCCCAGTATTGTTCTTTTTAAAAAACCTTAAGGGTGCCTTTCTTCATTCAGAGAAGCTGGATATCATCGTGTAAAGAAGGGGGCCCCGTTTTCGGGGGGCTTGGGATGGACTGGAGGGCGTCTCTATGAATCTTGACTATCTTCACTAATGTTTGTCTTTGGCCTTGGAAAATATTACTGATTAAAAAAAAACAGTTCTAGATAGGATGTCGTGATTAAACAGAGATATATATGGACTGTCGAGGACAATTCAGAGACAGAAAACGAATAAGAAATGGCATCATTATCTCATTTGGCGATGCCCTCAACCGATCAAAAATGTAAAAAACTGCAATGCAAAAAAGGTCCCCTCCCTCAGACTAACAGAAAGGAAAACTCTTCTTTTAAAACCTCTTCAATTTTTCTGTAACATGGCAAATATCAAAATAGAAAAGCATGTAGTTCAATCAGGTCCAATCTTTGGGAAACCACAGGATCAAGTCAGAGCATTTATTGGTCAAGTAAAAATAAAAATTTTTACTCCATTTTTTTATGAAAAATTTTTCTATCCCCTTGTTTTGGCTGTACTTTGTCTAAAGCATGGCAAATAGGACATGTTCAAAAGGTTGTCCCGGGGTGGGGTCAGTGATGTTTTTTCCCGCCCCTTTATGACTCTGCAATAGTCAAGTTCGGGGGTGGGGAAAACTGGTCCAATGTTTTTTAACAGACCTATTGTTTTTTTTCTGTAACTGATGCAAATTCCCTAATCTTACCAAAAACCATTTTAGTTTCAACAGTGCTTTCTTTTTTCCCTATCGTATTCTAAATTAAACAGCTTGTCTTTCTCAAATTAAATCTTTACCTTTATTGCAACTTGCACTGTTCCTTCCATTACTGTAAAATATTTTCTGGGTATGTTTTTCTTTTAAAACCTATTTCACAATTGTTTTGCACAACTAAATTTTTTTAGCAATGAATTAAAATTATTCTCCGTTTTTTCTCACTATTTGAATTTGTGGCAAAAACAGAGGTAATTCATTCTTTTTATGAATATTTATCTGAAAAAAGTCGGGCAAACTTGTTTTTACCCAAAGTCCTTTCCCCTTGTCAGTAATAATATCTTTAATGCTCAATAACAACTATGTTTTTTAGTAAGAAAAATGCAAGACAGTGGCTTTAGTTGCTTCTTTACATTTTTCAGTACAAACTGTTGTCTTATCCTCTCTGCCACCAAAAGCTTTAGCATAAGAGCAAATTGTCCTCAGGAACAAAGGGGATGCGTAATGAGAAGAATTTCACCATGCAAGAGAGGCAATCTGTTGCAGCAGGTGCAAAGGGTTCAAAATATTTTGGGGCTTCTTTCAAGGACCTTTCAAAATTCTGCCGAATTCTTTCAACCCAATAAATTTGTAAATTACCGACATACATTGTACTAGATGGACTAAAAAATCCTTCTCGTTAAATTTTAATTTTTATCTTTGCTTTCACTTTAGGCCCTTTTAATTAAAGTCATTTGATCTTTACCCAGTCTTGGCTCTCAGCTGTGCTGATATTACAATTTAGGGCGGGGAAATCCTCTTCGGAACAAAAAAAAAAATCCCGATTCAGGGTCCCGTTTATCAGTAACACACACAAACTGGTCTTTCCCTACTTTTTTATTCAATGTTTTAATTCAGTCTTTATTTAAAATACTACATGACTCTATGCTTTTCAATAAAGCCTTTACCAAGGGGTGACTTTTTTTGACACCCCCCCGGGAAATAAAACATGTTCATAAAATCAAAAATTATCCATAATACTGTATATAGCCCGTCCCGTCTATCCCCTAAGAATATTTTTTCCCCGACAGTGTTAAAAAATTAATGGTTGATTTCTGAGTGGAATTTGTGACCCTAGTCTCAGTGCATATGTAGGGGTGTTTTGTCTTGTGAAGATCTAAATTCTGCAATTTCAGTCCAGTCTCAGCACTTTCCTTTAAAAAAGAAAATTAGCTAAAAGTGTACATAGGGGAATTACATTTGAGGCTGTTAAAAAGAGCCCCCCCATTCGGATGACTGGGAGAAAAAAGGAAAAAATTCAGATAATCTAGAACAAATATTTTTTGGTGGATTTCTTATATAGAGTTTTTAGTCCCCTTTAATAGCAAGCACATACATATTTGTTGTATGTATTTCAGGAAACTCCCGTACAGTCATTCCTCATAACACCATAGTGCAGTGAATTGAAGAAATATCTTCACTAGGTGTTGGGCCCCCCCCTTTCCCGGAAATATAAAAATTTATGACAATTTGATTTTTATTCTATTTCTTTGCTCTATTCCTGAAACCCCCAGAGTGATTAATAAGGATGAGTTCCTCAGTGAGGTTATGAAGACATTTCTGAGCAGAGTTTACATCTGTAGAATAAAACACACATTGGGGTTGAGGTTTGGGTCCCATTAAAATTACAGTGGTACCTTGGTATACGTCTGCTTTGGAATAAGTCCAACTTGGTATACGTCCTGTTTGGACACTAAAATTTTGCTTGTATACGACCTTTGTTTGGAATATGATCGGTGCTAACCTTGTTTACCTCTCGAGACAAAGCCACGAATGCCCACGAGTGTTAGTGCGCCAGTTGCTAGCATTCAGTGAACAACCCGTGCTATAACTCTCTGTGAACTTTCACGTGTGTGATATAGCGGTCCACAGCTCCTGTCAAAGTCCAGTTTTAAAAAAAATAATCACCGCGCTCGCAGCTTGGTGAAGGGGCGTGGTGGTTATGTGGCTGAAGGTTGTCAGGGCGATTAACGATGTGGGTGTTTCTCACCAAAGTGCCCTTGTGAGGACCGTCGCATTCATGATTGTTCCTGGGGCTGCTTATCTTGATAAACAGAAGCCCGAGTCAGCTAGAAGGGGAGTAAAAAAGAACGGACGGGAGGTTGAGTAAGTGAGTGAGAGAGAGGGCTGCTTATCTTGATAAACAGAAGTGTGAATTGGCTTGAAGGGGAGTAAAAAGAAAGAACAGATGGGAGGTTGAGTGAGTGAGTGAGAGAGAGAGAGAGCGAGGAAGTGAAGGTGGCAGAGTTAACGTCAGCTGCAAGTAGGGCGACTCCCATTTTTGGAAGCAGGGGGGCCACCAGGTAAAAAGGCATCGGGCTTCTTCTTGTTTTTGTTTTTTTTTTAAAGAATGCTTCCTTCTCTATTATAACTTTGTTGTTTTTAAAAAGACTTTTTTCTATTGTTTTTAACCTCCACGTTTCACTTCTGATTTTATATATTATTTATTGGAACTTTGGAGACTGCATTTTAATTTGAACACCTTGTTTTGTTAATTGTTTTAATAAAAGCACTTTGCACTTTTCACCATACCCTTGCTTTACCGATGGGTTAGTAGTGAGGCACATTACGACGTGTAGGGTTCAAGGGCTCCCCGGCAGCAGTTGGGAGCATACAGCAAACCTGCATCGTCACAACATGATTTTGTGTTTTTTTCATGTAAATTTGAATTGATTGTTGAAAAGTATGAAGGTGGCATGTGTATCCGGGACATGGCTGTTGCATACCGTTTGCCGAGAACGACGGTATCTACGATTGTGAAAAACAAATGTTATTAAAAAGTAAAGTGAGCTAAAATTTTCATTTATTTCATCTAATTGCTTTTGTATTTATGTATTTTAGTATTAAGCAGTGTTTAAATAATTTTATACAACCCCATCAATGTATAATATGCCAATAGCAATAGGATTTTTTTTTCATGGGAACAGATTAATCATTTTCCCATTATTTCTTATGGGAAAAATTTGTTTGGTATCATCCTGTTTGGTATAAGTCAAAGGGTCTGGAGCGGATTAAGGAGATATACCAAGTTTCCACTGTATATTGAATTTAATTTTTGGAAATGTTTTATTTTATTGTTCACAATTATAATCATTTTTAACAAACTGGTCACAAAAGCTTAATGTATTTAAATGCATGTTTGTCATGGCATTTAATGGTATGCATTCCATTTTTTGCTTCCATAAAACTAAATATAGGGGTTCATTATGAAGGTATTCATTGTGCCTGTCTGCACATCCAGTATCCTGTAAGATCCATGGTTGTTTAGGCTCTTCCAGAGGCAGACAGAACTGGGGAAACTCAAGAGAAAAATGTAATAAGTGATATCTGGGAAAGAAAGCAGGAATGGTAGATGACAAGAAGCTTCCATGGGTTGAGGCTCTCTGTCTCTCTTATTGAAGGTCAAAAGATAAGTTTTATTATATATTCTAAAGTAACATTGGCTGGAAGTTCCAATCTTATTAGTATTATACAGATGTGTCATGTTTTCTTCAGTGGACCACTAGCAACTAGAAACAATTTGTTTATTTATTTAAGATGACAAACAACCCTTTACTGTAAGTGCAAGGGGTTACGTTTGTAGGTATTTCATATGGAAAAGACGAAGGCCAAAAGTAGGAAGTAAAAATGTTAGGTTTGAATGCACAATGGGCGGTTGGAAAATCGAGAGTACACCTTATGAGAAGGATTTAGGAGTCATAGTGGACTCTAAGCTATCAACTTCCTGACAGTGTTCAGAAGCCATTAAGAAGACTAACAAAATGTTAGGTTATATAGCACGATGTGTGGAGTACAAGTCCAAGGAGGTTATGCTCAACCTTTATAATGCACTGATGAGGCCTCATCTTGAGTACTGTGTGCAGTTTTAGTCTCCATGTTACAAAAGGATATAGCAGCACTAGAAAGGTCCAGAGAAGAGTGACTAGGCTGATTCCAGTGATACAGGGGTTGAATTATGAGGAAAGATTAAAGAGCTGAGCCTTTACATTTTAAGCAAAAGAAGATTAAGAGGTGACATGATTGAAAGAGCTGGCAATGTGGCCCCAAGTTATCGAGTTGGAAGGAATTAGTAGAGTGGATTGAAGCTGTTATTTTAAAATGAGTTCATCAAGAACACATGGACACAGTCAGAAACTTGTTAAAGGTAAATTTTGCACAAACATTAGGAAGTTTTTCTTTACACAAAGAATGATAGACACTTGGAATAAGCTACCAAGTAGGGTGTTAGACAGTAAGACTTTAGGGACTTTCAAAACTCGACTTGATGTTTTTTTAGAAGAAATAAGTGGATAGGAATGGCAAGCTTTGTTGGGCTGAATGGCCTGTTCTCATCTAGATTGTTCTAAACTTCTGTAGTTAGTGTTCTCACTGGTGGTCATTCGGGGAAGACAATCACACAGAAAGCTCCTTGTTAAATTATATTATTCATATTAATGCATGCACTGTGGAAACTGAAAAATCTTTTCCCCTCTGTGCCTCATCCTGGCTTACTTCAAGTCTTAGTTCACAGATACCTTGAAAACCACCCGAAGATCTATTGTAGAAAGCAGAAGGCCGAACGGCTGAAAGAGACAAGTGGTTTATTCCTTTGAAAATAAAATTAGCAAAAGAAAAGTCAGTTTTCTTTTCAAGTTTGCATTGAACATAATATGTGGAAGTGTCTTCACTAATGTTTGCTTTAATAACACACACACAAACACATGCATAGTGTCACAAAAACATAACATCATAAGAGTTTTGAGGCCCTGTGGTGAACCCAGTGTAATTGGTTGAAATGAAAATAATGAAAAAGTCACATCTTCATAGACGGGAGTCAAAAATGGACTGGCTCAAGATGACAGCTTATCCGGTTTTATGTGGCCTGGGCAGGAATTGGTGGATCCAGAAAAGTGGATAACAGAAGTGATGTCAGAGGTGGAAAGGAGGAATAGAGAAGGCATTAAGCAACAGCACCAACCCTTGTTTGGATGGTAATTACCATGACCAGAGCCCTTAAGCTATCTCCCATGTGCATGCGCATGTGACAATAGTTTTGATTAAACCTATTAGTACACATATACACCACTGTATATTAATACAAACCTTGCCAGAATCCTTTAGGAATATTACATTGTATATTCAGAGGGCAAGGTTGAGGCTGGCATCGTGGCTGGGTTGGATGTTGGTATCCTTCCAAATCAACAAGCCTAAATAAAGGGAAGGACAGAGGAGAACTGCCTCCTGAAGCCATGGAAGTGTTCCTGTGTAGGTTCTAACCTATTAGTTGATCCTTAAAGAAGGAATATTCTAAAATTTCCTTTTGGCAGTTTACTGCTTACCTTTTCACCATTTTAGGTCATTCGTTGCATTTCAGCTGATTAAATTTGAAGAAAAATGGGAAAAGCTGAGGTGTACTAAAACATTTACTGGTAGTATATACAGTATATATATATATATACATATATATACCATTAACGGTGCACTGCACGAATACACTTGACTGGAGCATTCACAGTTTTCATCCTCTTTCTTTCTCTGTATGTTTAGCATTCATTTGCTCAGAGTTTGATGTGTTTGCTGCTTCCTGAGCAGCTCTTCTTTTCTCCACCCTAGCGGCCCGCTGCGTCTCTTCTTCTGTTGGCATCTTTTCGCGTTAAAACTGATTAAGTTAGTTTTTGTGTTGCAATTACTTAGTATGTTTTTTTTAATTTCTCACTTAAGCTGACACTTAAATCACTCTTGAGGAAGATTGAAGACTTAAGATATGAAGATAGGAAGTGATCGTGAAAGTGGTGGGGAATGAGAACGGTGCACTTACGCATCGCGCCGCGGTCACCCTCTGCGTGCTGCAGAGAGTTGATTCTACAATAAAATAAAATAAAAATAAAAGAGTAATAAAATCATCACCCTGAAAGTGGATAGTAGACGTCACGTAGTATATGTGTACCAAATTTCAGGTCAATAGGTGAAACGGTTTCAGAGCTACAGGTGATTTAAAATCCTGGACAGACAAACGAACAGCCACGATGGCGTATTATATAAGAAGATATATATTGTGGCGAGCAGCCCAGACACAGAACAGGCAGACACTGATGGTTCAAATCCCACACATGTTTATTATACATTATTATAATTAAGTGTACCGCACACAACCCAGTGCCTCTGCACCAAGCACCTCGGTCTAGGCCTCTTTCACCAATGCCTCTCTTCACTGCCTCCACTCCTCTCCTGTCCTACGGGCTTTATCCTCTTCCACCCGACTCTAGCTACTGAATGGAGGGAGGCGGTCCCTTTTATGTTCACCTGGCTGTGCTCCAGGTGCCTCCTCATGAGCTTCCAGTGGCACTTCCTGGTGTGGCGGAAGTGCACGCACTAGACCCAGAAGCACTCCAGGTGTCTCTGGTTTTCCTTCCCCCAGTGCGGCAGAAGTGCTGACGTCCAGGGCTTCTCAGGTGTTCGGGTGCCCTCGGCAGTGACCACGGGCCCCTATAGGGTTGAGCTTCCATGCCTGTTGTCCGATACCAACCAGGAGGAGACAAAGCTACTCTACTGACTTGGGGTCAGAGGCCACTCGTATGCTTACAAGTTGGCTCTGTGAGAGTCACTGGCAGAAACACACCAAGGCAGATGGACCCCCAACACATCTCCTGGCTGCTAAAGTGCTCTCTAAGTGCTGTGTTTGCAAAGCAGCTGTTTTTTTGTTGGCTTCTTCAGGTAGTCCCGTCCCCTCAAGCAGGTCTCAACCAACTGAGGAGTGTGTCTCTCTCAGGTGTGGACACAGCAGCACTACACTGTTATTTCAATGACACCCCAGTGGAAAAACACCTGTGTACAGTCAAATCATTAAGTTGTTGGTGAACAATCGAGGATAGTATTTGCAAAGTTTTAACACAAATGTGAATGAATGCCCATTTAACAGATTCGTATTTTTTCAGCAAGAAAGCACTAATAAGCCATAAAATGAAATTCTGTCAGCAGCAACATCTTTCAGATAAACAGGTTGGAACAAAAATGTGTAGAATGGCATTTTATGGAAAAAGCCCAATGACATATTGAAAACCCAAACGTGGCTCACAAAACAGATTCAAATACAGTTGTGATTTCAGAGCACATTGATGGTTGCTGGTCACCAGTAAATGGCAGCACACTCCGTGAATTTTTAAAAAAGAAAGCTTCTACATATAAAACGAAGTAAATGAAACCTGACAGCATGGTGGCCAGTCAATGGTATCAATTCCTTCATCCTCCAGGAACTACCTGCATACTCTCACCACATGAGGCCAGGAATTGTCGTGCACCAGGAGCCACTGTACCAGCATAGGGTCTGACAATGGGTCCAAGGATTTCATCCTGATAGCTAATGGCAGCCAAGGTGCCTTTGTCAAGCCTGTAGCGGTCTGTGTGACCCTCCATGGATATGCCTCCCAGACAATCATTAACCCACCACCAAACTGCTCATGCTGAATGATGTTACAGGCAGCATAATGTTCTCCAAGGCTTCTCCAGACCCTTTCACTTCTGTCACGTGCTCAGGGTGAACCTGCTCTCATCTGTAAAAAGCACAGGGCACCAGTGGTGCATCTGCCAATTCTGGTATTCTATGGCGAATGCCAATCGAGCTGCATGCTGCTGGGCAGTGAGCTCAGGGCCCATTAGAGGACATGGGGCCCTTGGGTCACCCCCATGAAGTCTTTCTGGTTGTTTGTTCAGAGATATTCACACCAGTGGCCTGCTGGAGGTCATTTTGTAGGGCTCTGGCAGTGCTCATCCTCTTCCTCCTTGCCCAAAGGAGCATATACTGGTCCTGCTGATGGGTTATGGACCTTCTATGGCCCTCTCCAGCTCTCCTAGAGTAACTGCTTGTCTCCTAGAATCTCCTCCATGCCCTTGAGACTGTGCAGGGAGACACAGCAAACCTTCTGGCAATGACACGTATTGATGTGCCATCCTGGAGAAGTTGGACTACCTGTGCAACCTCTGTAGGGTCCAGGTATCGCCTCATGCTACCAGTAGTGACACTGACTGTAGCCAAATGCAAAACTAGTGAAGAATGTGTGTGTGTATATATGTATATATGTATATATATATGTCTATATTTGTATATGTGTGTATATATATGTATATATGTATGTATATGTATATATATATATATATATATATATGTTTATATGTGTGTGTGCGTGTGCGTATATGCCAGCAACACTCATGACAATGACAACACAATTACATTGTAAATCATGTTACGTTATTATTAAAATGTTTCCTTTTATTTTTCATTACTTCTTTAACACACTACTTCTCCGCTGCGAAGCGCGGGTATTTTGCTAGTCATTTATAAATTTAAGGCACATGATTGTAATCAACCTGTAACAATATAATGGCCAAGCTATTCCAAATACCACAGCTGCTTTAGTGGTTGTTACTCTTAGAGTATTTTAACCCATTGTATCTGAGTGTGGAATCACAGCTAAACAGAAGGTGATCGGAAAGCTCTATGACACATTGTGTCGAAAGTGTAGAGGATTATTGGGATACAGCTTCCAGCCCTGGAGGGCATGTATAGCACACACTACATCAGGAAACCAGCATCTGTATAAATTCCACTCAGCCATGTGCTGTCTATTTAAACTACTCCCATTTGGCAAACGCTTCAGAGCTTTTCCTGCATGGACCTCGAGGTTCAGAAATAGCTTAATCCCTAGAGCTATAAACACATTCAATCAATCCATCAAGCACTCCCGGTAGAACAGTTTGTACTACAACTGTAATATTGCACAACCTGAGCCACTTGCACTCTCTGTACAATACGTACAGTACATGTATATTGTACTTATGCTTTCATACTGTATATTCTTCATTGTTGTCTATGTTCTTCTTATTATTATTATGATTGTTATTTTATAGTTTTATAGGAAAATGCATTAATGGAGGATTTGCATATTGAATCTCATTGTACCAAATAGTGACAGTTAAGGAATTCAATTCAATACTTGTTGATTTAGAATCTAAGTCAATTTAGATTTCCAAGAGTTGTCCACTTGGAGCTGTGTGCTGTTAGAATAGTAGGATGTATACTTGATATCATTTTTAAGATGAAATGAATTCAAGTTTGAATATTACATTATACAGATAAATTGTTAATTTGAATGATGTAAATTGTTAATAATTAAACATGTGGGGGCACAGTGGTACGGTGGTAGCTATGAGCTGGCAACCTGTCCAGGGATTGGTCCTGTCTTGCACTGTATGCTTGCTGGAACTGGCGCAACCCTGGAAGGACAGATGGGTAAAATAATTAAACATGTATTACAAAGATTTTTCAAAGTTCCTTAAAAGTTCTGGAGAATTGGCGTTCTAAGCTTACAACTGGTTTGACACTTCTTACAGAGCTTATATTGTGGCGATTGGTTAAAAGGAGAAAGAAGGCAGAAGGACAGGAAATGGGTTTTGGTACATTTGACGGTACTGCTGCAATACCTTATTTTATTGAGGGTTGCACTCGTCCCATCAAGCATCCTGCAGGAAAGAAGGATCAATCCCTGGACTGGGTTCCAGCTCATTGCTACCACTGTGCCACCACTGTGCCACCTTGCCCCCATGTTTAATACATGTATTTCATCATGAAATTGATATTAAGTACACTCGAACCTTAGTTCATGACCAAAAAATTGTTCCAAAACTCTGGTTATAACCCGATTTGGTCATGACCCGAAGTAATTTCCCCCATAGGATTGTATGTAAATACAATTAATCCATTTCAGACCATACGAACTGTATGTAAATATATTTTCTTTAAAGATTTTTAAGCAAAAAAATTATAATTAGTTAATTATGTAAAAACATTGAATAACACTGAGACAAACACCCAGGCTCCCTGCTCAGCTGCACGCGAGCCTGTGCTCTCTCTCTCTCTCTCTCTCTCTCTTCGCTCGTTCTCTCTCCCCTGCACTGGCTTTATTTATTTAGTTATTTATTAAAACTGGCCTTTTTGATGGGAGCTGTTGACCCGCTATACCACAGCAGGAAGCTGGTTTGAGAGGAGGTTACAGTTTTTAGGGAGAGTCCCTCTGCGTGATGCACCGAGAACAATGTAAAGTACAGGGAGAGACTGAACAGGAGCGGAAATCATCAGCGCGTACGAACCAGATAGGAAACTGGCTTGTTCATCACTCGAGTGTGTGGTTGTGATTCAAAAGTTTGGCAAACTTTTTGGTCTTAACCTGATTTGTACGGGTTCAGAGACGTTCGTGACCCGAGGTTCCAATGTATGCATCTTAGTATTCTAAAATATACAGAAAGCTGTAACATCATGAATGTAATGTATTCTGCATGGAGATCAGTGGCCGGCACGCTCCTGTCTGCGAAAGAGAAAGCTCATTTAAGAAACACGTAGTAATTCACACCAATAGAATACAAAGCATTTAATGTGCTACTTTAGTTATGATGGCATTTGAGAAGCTCTACTAAACTAAACATTGATTTTAAGATGAAGTTTATGCTGTTCTACTTTAATGGCAAAATTAACTATGAGATTAAAGTGGAAAGTTTGAGATTAAAGTCGACATTTCAACCTTTGCTTGTTCAATATGTCACTATTTTTTTCTTTTCTTTATACCCTAATATGCTTCTGCATGACACTCAGATGGTGGGCTACGATTCACCTTTTCACGATGACTTTGACATCTGACCACTTCTTTTTTATTTCGGGCATTGTGTGACTTTCTGAACTTGAACTTTCGAATGTTTCCACCACTCTGTATCACTCGATCAACTTCCTTTTTGTTGTTTATACTACTGCTTTAACTAAAAATTTACTTTTTTCATGTTATAGTAATAATTGACAAAATGCTGACAAGTAGTGTACAGTGTGTGTAGACTGAAGTCCAAATATCAAATAAACACTTTCACAAAAAGGTATAACAAAACAAGTACGCCTTTATTCTAGAATATAATAACCAAAGAAAAATAAATGATTCAATTTACATGTTATTGTTAATATGTAAAAATGGAAGCAAAATATAAATTGCATGGGTGGTTAAGAGGATAGAACGACTACTTCTAAATCAAAAGGTTATGGGTTCGATCCCAGATATCCCTGCATTTACCATTTTTAGTAGTGAGCTGCTATTATTATTACTATTACATAATAAAAACATACATTTGAATTTAGTTTGTAAGAGCCAATGTAAAGTTTTGCTACTAGTAAAAGATATCGCTGAAGCGATATAAGCAAACACACAAATGCTAGTGAGTCATGTCTTCTTGGTATATTGTTATTAATTGAATTTTTTTTTATTCAGTTTTATTCTTAAATAAAAGCACACTTGTTTTGTTATAACTTTGCGAAAGTGTTTATTTTATATTCCAGTAACCACTTTAATGCTATTAAATCTGTCTGGATTTACACATGCATCCATGAAAATGCTATGTCATTTGAACATGTTTTCTTTTCTTACCTAATCTCCATATTGTGGTGCATTGTACAGAGAATGCAGACAGACATCTTCTTTTTAGGCGCATACACCAGCACCATGGCACTGCCATATCTAAACACTAGTGTGGAAAGCTGCAAGCGTACTGAAGTGACTTTAGCTGCAGGTGGAAGTTCCTATCCCACTTTATGGGTCTAAACAGAGTTGTGTTGCAGTGCAGCGGTCTATTAGCCAGTGAAAGCGATGTGTAGAATTTGTCTGTTGTTATGGTTTTGCCTTTGTCCAGAATCAGCTTTATGGCCACAGTCATGGAAAGTCTTTCTCCTGTGGGATGACTTTGATCTTTTCCTAAATAAGGAGTGGCATTGCACATTTACTTTGTCTCCAAATGTGCCCCAATCCAAAACTTTATGCCAAATTTGTCGAGCTTCTTTGAGATGTATTGCATGAAAGGACAATGGACCTTGGTTGGATGTAGGTGCTCCTCAACAGTAATATATTGCCCTGGGGTGTAACTGAAAACACAGTTCTCAAAAAAATGTTGCCAGATATATGGGATCACAGCAAAGTTGTCATTTTTGACACGTTCTGCACGGGTGTCTTTTTTGTCAAAGGGCAAATGCAGCATGATAGTCTGAAAGCAGTCACGGGGCATCATATCTTTGCTTGTCAGTACAACAAATGCTTCTGACAAGGCATCAACCACAGCACCAACTGTGGTCATCGTTGCTCTGGTGAAAAGAAAATGGAGATAAGTGCCATCACCTCAGAGAGAGACGGGAAAGTTCGTTGTACCATGTGAATGTGACTGACAAACTTGTACAAGTAGCAAAGATTTACAACGGGTATTAAAAACTCAAATCATATGTTTGTTTTTATTATATAATAGTACGTAATAGCAGCTCACTATTCAAAACGGTAAATACGAGGACGACCTCTAACCCAACCATGCAATTGATATTTGGGCTTTGGTTTTTATATATTGACAGTAACATGTAAATTGAACAATTTATTTTTCTTCAGTTATATTCTTGTAATAATTTTGTTAATTATTACTATGACATGAAAAAAATGTCTCTTTTAGTTATGTGTTCAACCTTTCTTGCCTCGTATTTCCTGTCATCCTACGTTTACACAGATCATGTAGACAGAGAACACACATGAAATGTATATATTCCAAATAACGATGCATTCTTTATCCTATGCAATTCTAGGCACCTCACACCCAAATAAACAGACTCGAGCTCTGACAATTTTGCATCTCACCTTCAGCTGTGTCAGTGGGGGATGGGATAACAGGCTGCTTGCTGCTTGTGCTGATTGACACATTTGCAAAACAAAGACACTGGGGAAGAGGTGCAAAGAAATTTAAGGTGGCCTGGCATTATGACTTTTCAGTAGGTGTCAGGTATTCTAGTGTTAAGCCAACATATAATCATTTTGTAACAATATGATGGTGCACTAAATGGCCAGACTATTCCTAGTACCATAGCTGTTTTTAGAAGACATAACAAATGGGAGAATTAGAAGACAGCACGTATTTACAGATGATGATGACTGTATACTGTTAATAATTAAACAAGTGGGGGCACAGTGGCCTCCAGTTCAGGGATTGTTCCTGCATTGAGCTCTGTTCTTGTTGGGACTGGTGTGACTCTGAATGGATGGATGGATGGAATAATTTAACATGTATAACACAGATTTTTCAATGTTTTGAAGAATTGGCGTTCTAAGCCTACAGCTGGTTTTACATTTATTATAGATGCTTATTGTGTGGAGATTGGATTGGAGAAGTGGAGAAAGAAATGGAAGAACAGGAATTGGGGGTTGGTACATTTGACAGAGACAATATGGTGCAATAAATTATTCTAACGAGGGTCTCATGCGTGTCCCAGCAAAAAGCTTGTGGGAGGCAGGAACAATCCCTGGGCCCGGTGCCAGCTCATCACTACCATGCAACACCGTGCCCCCACTTGTTCAATACATGCGTTAATGCATTTCATCATGAAAATAATATCAATAATATCTTAGCATTCTAAAATGTTCAGAGAGCTGTAATATCATGAATGTAATGTATTCTTTGTGGCAATCACTGCCTCTGCACTCCTGTTTGCTTAAGAGGAAGCCTGTTCATGAAGCATGGGGCAATTAACGACTGGGTCAGGGAATACTTAGATTACGAAGAATTTGACATTCTACTTTAGTTACAATGTGATCTGAGAAACTGTAGCAGATTAAACATCGATTTTAAAGTGAAGTTTACAGCATTCTATTTTAATGAGAAAATAAACAACGAGATTAAAGTGGAAATTTAGAGATTATTGCTGACATTTCGACTTTAATCTCGACATGGATCTTTTTTCTTCACTGTGCCCCTATATTTTATCTTCTCTGTGAGCCTAATACACTTCCGTGTGATACTCAGACACTTTTCACATCGACTTTGATAACTGACCACTTCTTTTTTATTGTGGGCAAATTGTGACTTTCTTAACTTGAACTTTTGAGTGTTTTCGCCACACTATGACACTATCAGTTTCCATTTGTTGTTTATACCACTGCCTAAGCAATAAATTAGTATGTTTTTCATTGTCTTTATTTCATTGATCAGAATTTCACATTTGCTGAAATTCTTCTTTTTTCATATGCTTTTGCCATTGACTTTTAACAAAACACTTAACAGATGAGGCTATTTATATTTGCCTATTTAAATATGGAAATTCAGGAAGATGTCGGGGTGTGGCTGTAGGTGTGTGGATGTGTGTTAAAATTCACGTTCAATGGGATTAATAAAAGGAACGTGCGTGGAACTTGCTTATGCACAGTTTTATGCATCTGAATTTTTTTTATGCGTGCGTAAATTTCTAGTTTTGACCATATGCCATGTTTTAGTTGAATTAAATTCTATGCAAGGCACTATACATGAGACCCCAGGTACTCCATATTTACTTTATTACTTTAGTCACCTGACCCTTAAGCCCAGTCCCTATGAAGCAATACCGAAAGTCCCGCCCTGCTGACGTCATGTCTCCCCCCACGTGACCTAGGCCCCGCTCTCTGGCACCTGATTGACTCAAGAAACTGTCAAGGGCCTTTTGATGGATGTCTGACCATCCTTGAACCCGCCCCCTGCACCTGATTGGCTCTCCTCTCTGTCAAGGGCTTTTTGATGGATGTCTGCCCTCCTTGAACCCGCCCCCAGCACCTGATTGGTTCAGGAAACTGTCAAGGGGAATTTGATGGATGTTTGACCCCTGTTTGAACTCATCCCACAGCCACCTGCTTAATTAAACAAACTGTCAAGAGCAGCCCACCTCCTTGAACGGGCATGCCCGGGGCATGTCCTGACAAATCCAGGCCAGTTACAGACCTGTTGGTGGCCCACTTCTCTAGAAGACACACAAGCGTTTCAAGGGACAGAGCTGCCTGCCTCTACGGTTTGGGTAAGAACTCCTGTATCTATCTATTATTTAAAATAATCTATGACTTTAAAGATCTAAACCTTAGTTTAGCACTTGTAAACCATTTTTTATTTTATCTAAGTCAAGCCCCCAGGCATTCTCTGCACTGACAAGCTGTCCCTTCACCTCTCTACACAGTTGGCGTGAGGCTGGACAGCCTCAGCATGAGATTCTCAGGCTGAAGCTCCAGCGTACATGCAGTCAAGGTCGAAAGATGAAACACTTCCAGTCCCCACCGTCCCTGCCAGTTCAGGC
>NW_024384322.1:0-8192 GCF_016835505.1 Polypterus senegalus
CCTATACCCACACAGGCATCCGCTTGTTCAAAGCTCCATAAACTGGGAGCACATTGCATGTTGTTTAGTAAATTGTTTTGCTGTGAGAGTTATTACAGAATATTTGGGACCTTTCAGTGAATTCCTGTACATTAAAACAATTTTTACTGTAGTAAGATCACTTATGACGGCATTTTGGTGCTATTTGATTTTATTTTGTTACCCCGGGTGTTAAAGCCCCAAACTATTGTGAGTCATGACAGAACGGTACTCCACTAAAATGGGAGAGGATCTGTGTTTTGATTGGTGTTGTTCACATTTTAGCAGACTTTTGGGGAGACGATGATAAACTCGAGGCTCCTTGAATATAAGTAGCTGTTTCACGCGGTGATTTTGGCAACTTTGATTTTGCTCCCCTACACTGTGCACCATGGACATGAAAAAGTGTCAACCGACGATTCACCAATCAACGCGAGTACTCACTGGAGCCCACCTCTCAGCTTTCAGGGGTAAAAAATGACAGTTTTCATTTCAAGCTGCATTTCATGCTGCACAGGGAAACCACTGAATTAAGTAAATGGAGAAATAAAGAAATAAGAAACCCAACAGTGGATTCTGAAAGCATTCAGACTTCTTAATTTTCTGCAGAGTTTATTTAGTTGTAGGTTTGTTTTTAAATGGAGAAACCTGTCATTTGTCACATCAACATACACTGAAGAATTCAGAAAGGTCTGCAAAGTCTTTAAAAATCAAATCCCTCACACCCTTAATCCAGTACTTTGTGGAAGCCCTTTGGCAGTAATTCAAGGTCACATTTTGTTGGGTAAGTCTCTACAAACTTTGCAACCTGGTTGTGGGAAGTTTCTCTCATTCTTGCTCGTCCTGTCTATCCCTGTTAGGCTGGATGAGAAGTGTCTGTCATCTGCCATTTTCTGGTCTCCCCACATTCTGTGGAGTTTAAAGTCTTAGGGTCTGGCTGGTCAGTCATAGACTTGTCCTGAAGTCACCCCAAAGCGTGTCTTGTCTGAATGCTTTTGGTCGTTGTCATGCTGAAAGTTGAACTTTTTGGCCAGTCTGAGATGGCGGCTATGGAGAACTTGCTTCAAGGACCTCTCATTTTGCATTCATCCTTCCTTAATTCTGACCAGTCTCCTGTTCCTGCATCCCCATATCAGCTGCCACACCACCCCTACCATAGGGATGGTATTAGGCAGGTAATGAGCAGTGCCTGTGCGTTCTTCCCAAAGAGTTAAAGTTTCCATCATCAGACCAGATTATCTTTATCCTTATTCTCTCAAGAGTTTTCAAATTTCGGTAATGCTTTATAGTCAAGAGTGGTTACCGCTAGCCACTCTACTATAAACCCGTAATTAAAGGACCCTGCTGAGATGGTTGTCAGCCCAACAGATTCTCCATCTCGGCAGAGGACCCCTGAACCCCCTGTTAGAATGACCTTTGGGTTCTTGGTAAAATACCTGAGGTAGGCCTTTAGCTTCGTTGCTCAGTTTTGGGAAAGGGCCAACTCTAGGATGAGTCCTGGTAGTTCCAAATTTTTTCCTTTTTTCAATTGGAAGTCACTGTGTCCTGGAACACTCAAAGCTTTAGAAATGGTTCATTCCTTGCTCTGATCTATGTATACCTCACCACAACTTGATCTGAAGGTCTCAGAGAGCTCCTTGACCTCATGGTCTGGGGTTTTGCCTTGACAAACAGTGTGAATTGTGGACGTTCTGCACACAAGTAACATGAGTTCCTTTCTAAACGATGTCCAGTCAGTTCAATTTACCCAAATAAGCTTCTGAAACATCTCAAGAAGAAAAAGAAAAGCAGTAGACACCTGAGCATCATTTGGAGTGCCAAGAAAAAGGTCTGAACTCTAGAAGGAGACATTTCAGTTTTGAAATTTTTCATAAATTTGAAAAAGCTTTCTAAAAAATGTCTTCACGTTGTCATTAGGTTACCAATGTAGATTGATGGGCAAAAATGGAAAATGTATCCACTTACAATCAACACAGTAAAGTGGGCAGAAAAATGAAGGTGTCCCAAATCCTTTCTGAATTACTGTAGCTCATAATCTGGGCCCGTCCATTGCTGATTTCATCCTCTCACACTACTTTTGTTCTTGTTTTGCAGCTATTCAAGTCTGGGCTAATTTTTACTTGTAAACTTGGACAATACATGCCCATCTTTTTCTTCCCCCTCAGAACACCTGACCCCCTTAAGTCACAACACATCACACAAAATTCCCACATTCAGACCTGCAGACAGTGAGGTCAACTCAAATGGGGGTGGGAAGGAGCATCGAGGGAAAAAGCACAATCAACAGCACGGCGGACAGTTCCCAGAAGACAGCCGGGTAGACTTCTTCTGGGGGTCACTTATTAGTAACCTTATTTGTTTGCTGATCAATGAAGACTAATGTGCCTCACTCATTTGTAATCTGAGCAGTTCTTGCTTTTCCAAATGCTTGCAAATTGGCCCTGCAGAGTCAGGATCTGCAAGCCCCCACGAGCAGCCAGCTGCCTCGTTTTCATGATTGTGGGGGCGAAGCTGCAAGGAAATGAAGAAGATGGTCCACAGATCGGACTTATTGATTTTTCTTCTTGCAATCAATGGGTAGAAAAGCTTTCAGAGCCTGCGCCCTTTATAACGTAATTACCCCCAGGGGCCCGCTGCTGAAAAGGGCAAGGCGCCCGGCGTACAGCCTGGCAGGGATTGCTGCTTTTGGAACAAGGGAGGGAGCTTCTGGGAAGAACAGAAGGTTCGCAGCATCCAGTTTAAGAACAAGACAGGCAGCTGGCAATCCAGGGTGGGTGTGCTGTTTAGCTTTTGGCAATTGATGAGTGGATTTGACTGATTTTTTATTGATTGATTTGATGAAGGTGTAATATACAACCAAAGGCTCAAAAGCAAAACATGAATGATGGACATATTTATAAAATTCTATAGTGAAGGTGAACAGCACTTGAATTTCACAAAACCAATGTTTATTATTGGGTAACTAGCTCTGCTAGCAGGTTTCTCCTGGGAAAGTCAGTGGGCCTCAGTGGTAGTTTTGTTGGTTAATCAGATATATCAGAAATATTAAGTAACTAAGTACTGTTCAAGATGGGATGAAATCCCAAATGATTAACCTAGTCCTCCAAGTCAACATTTGCAGTGTACCATGCAATGCACATGTCTATGTAATATCCCATTTGGTATGGGACTCATATAAGCAGTATTAATGTTTGTGATGAGCCAACTGTTGGAATGACAAATGCAACACATTATCTTTCTACACATGATTAGATGTGCCATTTGTTGGAATAACAGAGACATAGCAACTGGGTGGACAGACCACAGACAACATTTACTAGATGTGTACCTGTCTAAGACTGGCTGCAATGAAAATAATCAACGTGGACCTTGCTAAGGGTTGTACTACACCCAGCAATGCCTTTGTCTCTAATATGCCATTTGGTATGAGATTCATGAAAGCAATGTTCATGTTTGTGATGTGCCATCTGTTGGAATAACATGCCATTTGGTATAGGATTTGAAAAAGCAGCATTAATGCTTGTGATGTGCCATCTGTTTGGAAAGACAAACGAAAGCATTTTAATGCCACAAATATTTGTGGTGTTCCATCTGTTGGATTGAACAATGCAATGCATATGACTCTTTTTATCTGCCACTTGGTATGGGACTCATAAAAGAAGTGCTAATATTTGTGATGTGCCATCATTTGAAATGAACAATGCAAAGCATAGGTCTTTGTTATATGCCATTTGGTACAGGATTTGTAAAAGCAGTGTTAATGTATGTGATGACATCTGTTGGAATGGCAAATGCAAAGCATATATCTCTGTTATATGCCCTTTGGTATAGGATTCACAAAGCAGTGTTAATATTTGTGGTGTGCCATCAATTGTAAAAACAACTCTAATGCATTTGATTAATAAAAATGTCTACGATGTGCCATCTTTTGAAATAACAGAGACATAGCAAATGGATGGCACCCCACCACCAGGGGGTAATATGTATTAGGAGTTCACTTGAGCTGCTGACTGTTGAACAGGCTACAAACAATTCTTGGTGGTGGCACTGGTGTGAAGGAGATTACAGCAGAACTCCATATCATTTTGGATTAATTATCTGAAGTTGGACAAACTCTGACTTTGCAGAGCACACCACTTTTCTAAGCAGGGAATTCAGCTTGTGGGGCATTCCAGTCAAAAATTCCAACTAGGGGCTTTCTCTTCCCTGTTCAAATGGAATGCAGTATTAATCCCTGTTGTTGCTGTGTCCAGACCTGTCCTAGTCCATCGTCAGTTATGAACTACTAGATGTTCCAGCATGGAGAGGAGCTCATAGTTACAGGCATCACAACCTAAACAATTAATTACCGGACAGATAGTTTATGGGCTCCACTTATGTTAATCAGTTTCAAACTGCTTTGTGTCTATGTTCTCATTATGTAAGCTTGCATTTTTTTTTTCCATCCGAGAACTTGTCACAGCATTATGCACCTGCACTCTGTGAAGAGTTGCTATACAAAATAGTGAATTAAGCTCCATTACCAACTCTCACCTTTTTTACATTATCATTTATGTCGTAAGAAATATTGCTTCATGAAAATGCTGCCCCTACCAAAATGCATAAGTGGCAACTGCCATGTCACCTTACCCCGCGTCACACGTGGCAGACCTGCCTTTGTGGAAGTAGGAGGAAAACCCACGTATGGAAAAGAATTAATGTGAAAACTTCACATGGGCAATATTCTAGGGATTCTGGGAATCAAAGCAAGGATACTGGCTCTGTGAGACCAACGCTAGCCACAGTAGCATTACTACTGCTCATACAAAAATGGGGAACACATTCAAATTCAACTTAAAATAAAAATAAGAAAATTAAATTTGAAAGTTTGTGGTCCAGAGGGACTGGGTGGTCTCATGGTCTGGAATCCTTTTTTATTTTTTTCTCTAGCCGTCTGGATTTTTTTTTTTGTTTTTTCTGTCCTCCCTGGCCATTGGACCTTACTCTTATTCTATGTTAATTAATGTTGACTTGTTTTATTTTCTTATTGTGTCTTTTACTTTTCTATTCTTCATTATGTAAAGCACTTTGAGCTACTTTTTGTATGAAAATGTCCTATATAAATAAATGTTTTGTTGTCCTATTCAAGATGCAAGACTATGTCTTCATGGTCTAGGGGCAAAGAAAGGAAGTAAAGGTGCAGGGGTCACACATCTACTTCTGCTACACAATAAGGCAAAGAAAAAGAAGAGCATTTCACAAACACAGCTCAAACAAAGTCTAATTTTCCAAATTATTATTTTTAATTTAATTTTACTGTATTGCTCAAAGCTAGCTGTATGACATGCTTCTTTCACCATATGATTAAAGTAATCCGCTTTGGGCAAAGTCAGTTTAATACCCTGCAGATTACTGTACATTTAGTGCATGAGGGCTTGCAAGCGGAGCTATTATCACAACACAAGTGCAGATAATAACTTTTTTCCCTCCTTTTCATTTGGTCTAAGCTGCTCATAACAAGGATGGGTTGGCATTTATAAATTAGAATACTGAATTTTTGAGAAATGTATATATGCACTCAGTGGGGATATAACAGGATTTTTTAATTCCTGATATCATTTTAATCCTATGAAGAGCTCCTAGTGGGATGACCCAACATTTACACAATATTTAAGTTAAACCTGTGCAATACCCATTCATACATCCAATTTTTGGAGCCTCTCCACATCTACCATAAAGTTCTCTACACTGACCCAACACCTGGAGACCCCTTATCTGAGGGAGCAGCACTACCACGAACACTACCATGCATGTTTAATACCTGCTTTAATGCATTTCATCCTGAAAATGATATGAAGTATTTATCTTAGCATTCTAAATTCATCATGAAGTGAATGTACTCTCTGCGGTGATAGCTCCCAGCACCTCCTCTTAGTGTGGAGGAAGTCAGTTTAGGAACGCGGGCGATTAAAACTGGGTTGGGGAACACTTAACACAAAGCATTTAATGTGCTACATTAACTTATGGCCTGGGTTTGAGAAAATCTAGTAAATTAAACATTGATTTTAGGGTGAAGTTTAGTTTACGACATTCTACTTTAATTATAAAATAATCTATGAGAATAAAGTGGAAATGTTGACTTTAATCTCGGCATAAATGGCAAGAATAAAGTGGAAATGTCACTTTAATCTTGACACTTATGTCGAGATTAAATGGAAATGTCAGAATAAAGTGGAAATGATGTTATTCTCGACATACTGTACAGTTTTTTTTCTTACTTGGGTCCATATTTTTTTTTTTCTTCACCGTTGTCCTAATACGATTCCATAGGGCAATACCACAAATAGCATTAGAAATGCAAGTTTCATTATTTAGCTTGAAGCAAGGTCCATATTAATACAATTTGCCTAAATGATGGTTCAGTTGGTATAGATGTCATCACCAAGTTGCACTTGTTTTATTTTATTTTTTTTTTTTTGAATACTGTGTAATACACCTGGGCTTGAAGTCTTGAAGTAATAGTATTATTACTGGAATTTGCACTATTATTTATTTTACTGTTATTATTTATTAGTTTAAATATTATGCAGTTTAATGATGGTAAAGTTGTTTTAAAAGTCACTTTAGCGTGTCAGTAGACAGAGATTGTTAACATTAACAGAAAGTGTAGTTGGTTTACAAAAATATTTACTATTTTCCTTTACTAAGACATGTTCAGTGCAATACAACTTTTGACAAGCACCTCTGGAAATTTTACTAAGTCTAAATGCCTCTTTGGATGGTTAAAAATATGTTGTCAAAATTTTAGTTTAAGTTGTTTGCAAAACTTGTTCAATAAAAAGGTTCTATATTTTGACTGCATCTGTCATGCAGTGTGATTCATCCTCTTCATTAGTGCCACTGACCTGAAAACTATCACTTTATGGGGCCATGCAAACAGGTATTAATATTTGTGTGCACTGTGAAGGATGGCTGGCTATATATTCCGGACCACACCTCCAAGCCGCCAGATGGAGCCCTCCCAGCGGCATGGAAATTCCCCGAATTCCAGCAGAGCCTCATGGACTAGTAGTTTTTATGGACAGCCCTGCTGGATACCATGGAGGCCACCGGGGCCCGCTATAGGGAGGCTTGGGAATGCTATGTGCCTATAACCGGAAATGCGTCCTGATCCGCTGAACAGTAGGAACGACGTACTTCGGGTGAAGAAAAAGACTTTGTATCCGACCCGGAAGTGATAAGGAATCTCATGGACTGTAGGGTGGATTCACTTCCGGGTCAGGAGATATAAAAGGACCATGGGAGTACAGGACGCTGAGCTGAGCTGGGAGAAAGGGTGGCTAAGTGTCTGGGAATTGGAGAATTGATTACTGTTATTTGGTTATTAATGAGTAGTCTGGAGTGGAGGGTGCTTGGTGCACAAAATTATTATAATAAAAAGAAGAATTATTGTACTTTTACCTGGTGTTTGGCGTGGTACCTGAGGGTTCAAGGGAGCGATAGCGCCCCCTACTGTCAGATCACATGAAAATGTTTTTTTGTACAATGTATAATTCAATTTCTCGTGACAGTGGAATAGGTTATTCTTAGCCAGTCTACTGCAGTAATTGCAGAGGAAAATGTAGTTAACATCTGCTCATGCATGGGGAAAAAATATATAAATACAGTGATCCTAAGCTATATGCTCTTGGCTTTCACGGCTTCCTCCTCAGGATTTTAAATGTAAGCATATCTAAATATATATCACAGATTTTTCGCTGGTTCACGGATTTCTGTGGACAATGGGTCTTTTAATTTATGGTACATGCTTCCTCAGTTTGTTTGCCCAGTTGATTTCATACAAGGGGCGGGTTATTGGCGGATGGCTTGAAGCTACCCAATCAGAGCCGTATACGTATTAACTAAAACTCCTCAATGATAAACAATATGCTTCCAGCCGGTGCTTGATTGTTTGCTTTTCTCTGTCTCTCTCACTCTCTCTGCTTGCGGAGGGGGTGTGAGCAGAGGGCTGTTTGCCTAGAGGATCACGGCGGGTCCTCTACAAAAAGGCACTTTATCAGGGTGCTTGGCATACTTAAAAGCGCGTATTGATTTTTTGATTGTTTGCTTTTCTCTCTCCTGACATTCTCTGCTCCTGACCGCATTCTTTGAAGAAAGGAAGATATTTGCTTCTTTTAATGTGGAAATGTTTAAAC
>NW_024384323.1:0-4572 GCF_016835505.1 Polypterus senegalus
AGCTTTTACTTTTTTACCGTTCATTTAATCAGCTTGCGGAAAAATTATAAAATGGAAGGAGATTACCAGTATGGCTTTAAACAATTATTGAGGCAATGATTATTCATAAAACTTGGGGTGGTTTGTTAACTTTATATGCATACTTCTTCCCAAGGTGGACGGGTAAAATGATAGGGTTATCAAAGTAATGTTGTACCAGAAATCATGCATTGACAAAAGTTCCCCCTTTGCTTGTAATGCAAAAGTGTGATTAAATCATTTTTTTTTAATCGTAGGGAGACTGCTGGGCTTCTACTGTGCTTGTGCTAAGAAGAAACATTTTAATAATACGTACACGTTTGGGAATTAACCTTTGTAAGTAGTGCCTGGAGGATTCAGTGTTGAGAAACTCTAGAGACAGCGTGAGTGTATTAACTTGTGGATTTTTCTGTGGTTTTGGTGGCAGTGTGGCAAGTTGCTTAAGGCGGCATTAGCCGGTGCTCAGGCAATGGGTAAATGGGAGGAGATGATGGCGTGACTCCCCACCGCTTAACTGTCAACCCCCCACAAACACAGTCTCGAATTTGCAACACCTTCACCTGCAATTTTAACTATTACAAAGTAATCAAAACCCCGTTTATATCCTCGGGTCTCATTAAACTTGTATCCCTACCTGTGGGCATGAGAAGCATGACAACCTGTCTATGAACTTAGTTTAAAGTTTAGGTTTACACCTTGCTTTCTTTCAGTACGCACTCATGAATATGGTGGTATATGTCACTCCGTTTCTTATTGTTTTGGCTGCCTTCTCAATTATATATGCATGTTTCTTCGTTTTTTGGAGGTCTTCCTGGTTTTCCTTTCGTTGAGTCAGTTCCGTTGGTGGGGAGGCGTGATGATGTCACATAAAACTCCCTAATGGCTTTCGAGCTCATCTCCATTACAGTAAATGGAAAAAATAACCTTTCCAGTTAGGGCGATTCCCGGGAAAATTTAAATTAAACCTCCCAACTTTTGTAAGTAAGCTGAGGAATGAGCCTGCAATTTCAGCCTTCACCAAGGGAATTTGGGAGTTTAGTGATGAGTCAGTGGTCAGTCAGTGAGGGCTTTGCCTTTTATTAGTATAGAGATAGATAGCAAAAAAAGAAAAGTCCCTTTTTCAGGACTGTGTATTTCAACAATAATGTTTTAAAAATCCAAATAACTTTACAGATCTTCATTGTAAAGGGTTTAAACAATTTTTTTCCCTGCATTTCAATTAATAATCAATTAATTAACATGCACCTGTGGAATTACGTTAAGACCTTAACAGTTTACAGAAAGTAGGCATTTAAGGTCACAGTTCTAAAAGAGGGACACTGGAAGAGACTTGTCTACCGACTGTAAAAACACCAAAAGAAGATGCCAGGGTCCCTGCTTCTCGTGAACATGCATTGGCATGCTGCAGGGAGGCATGAGGGGCTGCTGATGTGGCTAAGACAAACTACAGGGGAGACAGGAAGGACAGCTGATCATCCTGCGGGGGAAGAGCCGGATCTCAATCCCATTGGAGCCGGCGGACCTGTTTGGGTGCAGGGTGAGGGCTGGGGCCATTCCCAAAATGTCCAGGAACTTTCAGGTGCCTTGGTGGAAGAGTGGGTAACATCTCACAGCAAGCAAAAAATCTGGTCCAGTCCATGAGGGGGAGATGCACTGCAGTACTTCAAGCAGCTGGTGGCCACCCAGATACTGACCGGGACTTTTTTATTTTGAGCCTCCCTTCATTCCCGGGACACATTGTGAAACATTTTTTTGTTTATGTCTTATGGTGGCTCTTTTAGTGTTCAACAAATATTTACATATTAAGTTTACTGAAAGTAAAAACAGTTATAGTCAGAAGGCGTTTTTGCTGAGTTTTATATTGTGAAGGCTGGCCCCGGCACAGACAGGCGGACAACATTGTTTTGCCCAACACACTTTTATTTACACTAATTATTTACAGTTGGTCTCGCTGCACCCCAGTGCCTTTCGCTTTTAATCCCCAAGTCCAGGGCCCACAGTCTCTTGTGCCTTCCCGCCTCCAGTCCTTCTCTTGCTCAGTCCACTTCCACCCGACTTCCACCCAAACACTGGAGGGAGGCCCCTAAATAATGCCGGATAGCCCAGGTGCTTCGCCTCTAGCCCTTTAACGTGGGCGGGAAGTGTCGGCTGTTCTTCTTGGGGGCTATCCGGGGCCACAAAGTCTTCCCCGGCACTTCCTGGTTTGGCGGAAGTGCCGGCCGGATAATTTGGCGCCGAGCGCCCGGCGGGGGCCACGGGTCCCTGGGCTGGAAAGCCCTGTACAGGCCCCTGCCAAACCAGGCGGGCGCCCCACCGTCCTGGAGGAGGCACTGCGCCCTCCTCGGTCCTCAAAAGCGTCCCGGCGGGCTCCGCCCCCCCCGGGAACTGCAGGATAAACCGGCATCGGCGCCCCTGGCGGGTGCCCGGGCCCTACGGGAAGCTTCCCCTCACCCGTGGCCCCCAACAGAACCAGGGGGGCGCCCCCGCGGTCTGGAGAGGGACAAGCCCTCCTCCGCCCTCCTGGGCGCTCCAACCCGGCAGGAAATGCCCCGCCCGCGGGACCGTGGGTCCACGCAACCAAAGGGGAGCCGTCCCCAGAGGTCCTACTGTCCCCAGGGTCCAACACGACCTGGGACATCTGTGACCCCCCCTAAACGCCCCTTGGTCTGCCCGCCCACTTTCCCCCGGGGCAGATCCCCCCGGGGCCCCCCGGGCCCCCGTTCCAGGAGGGCGGTCCCCCCCCCTCGGCCCCGGGGCTTGGGGTTAAAAAAAAAAAAGGGGGGAAAACAGCCGGGCATCATCCGCCCGGGTCCCGAGACCGGCTCCTGCCCCCCCCCCGCGCCCCCAACTTGCCTGCGAAGTCCTCCGCCGCGGTTCCATTTCCCGTCCCCCGGGCCCGGGACGCCCGCCGGCAGCCCCAAAAACCCCGGGGATCTCCTCTGCCCATCCGGGGGGGTTCTCCCTGAGCGCCCCGGCCCTTTTCCCTTCGGGGGAAAGGGTTCCCCCGGGTTTCCCCCTTCTTTCGGCCCGCGCGGTCTGGGTCGAGCCAGAAAAACTCAAATCCCGCCCGTTTGGGGCCCGGCAACACAGGAGACAGCTGCAGGGGAAAACGCCGGGGCTGGACCCAGGGCACTCCCGCCCATCCTCCAGCCCTTGCGTGGGCCCCCGCCTGTTAGCTTCTGCACCCCCGATCCGCTGTTGGGAGGTTTTACCGGGCCGGGCCCCCGTCGGCCCGGGATGTTCGGAAACCCCTTGCCCCGGGGGGCCAACACTCACCCTCCCCCCGTTTTCCCCTGCCTCCGGTTCCAGCGCGGCCCGATTGTCTGTGGTGGTTTTCCCGGCGCCCGCCATCTCCATCAGCTCTCACACTGGCGGAAAACAAACCCCGTTCCTCAAAAACGGCCGGGGGGGAAGGACTCCTCCGGCCCGCCGGCGCTGGTGGAGAGAGAGACGGCGTGGTACACCTTTCCCTCAGCTCCCGCGGCGCCTGCCCCCCCGGGCCCTCCCTCGGCCCAATCGGTTTTCCGGGTTTGGGCCCCAGACTGGATTCCTTGGGCCCTCTATCCCAAACCGGGGCCCCGGGAAAACCCCCGCCAACCATTCCTTTTCGGAGGCGGGGCCACCGGCCAGCCCTTTCTCCCCCGCGCTGGATGCAGGCGTTCCCCCCGTTGCGGATTCCCCAGCCGCGGGTTTTCCCGCGCCTCCCCTTTCCCTCCCTGGCCCCCACTCCGCACCCGGGCGGGCGCTCCTGCCACGGCCGGGTCCCGGGCGTCCCTCCATGTGGAAAAAAAAAAGGGATGACCGACCCGGGGGCCAAAGGGCAGGGCACCACCTCCGGATCCCGTCTTGGGGGCCCCCACCCGGGGTGGCCTTTTCGTCGCCCGCCCCCTGTGTATGCAAGCGACTTTGGGGCCCTTCGCCCAGGGCCAGCTCCCCCCTCCGCACCGGGGATGGCCTCTCTTCATTGGGGGTTTCCCGGTAAAACGCTCAGCGGGGGGTTTCCGGGCGCTCCGGTTGGGGGTCGCCGCGGCTTCCAAAAAATTTTTAAAGGGGGCCCCGCATTGGGGCCTGTTGGCCCGTGAAGGGTGGCCCCCCACAACACCAAAATTTTTTTAACACACTTTTATTTACACTAAAGTTTTTTCAGTTGTGCTCCTACCCCTTCCTTTGAATCCCCAAAGTCAGGGCCCACAGTCTCTTTTTCCTTCCCGCGCCTCAGTCCTTCCCCCTAGTCCCTTCCCCCCGACTTCCCCCAATCCCCTGGGGGGGGGGCCCTAAAAAATGCGGATGAGCCCCGGTGCTTCCCCGCCGCGCCCCAAACTGGGGGAAATGTCCGCTTCTTGGGATATCCGGGGGCCACACAAAAACTTCCCCGGCACTTCCTTTTTGGGGAAGTGCGGGTCGAAAAATGGCACCCGGCCCCCTGGCGGTGGCCCCTGGGGGTGGGCCAAACCCCGTCCCCGGCCCCCCCCCCAGGGCGGGCGCCCCCCCTCCCTCTGGGGGGGGCCTGCCCTCCCCGGTCCTCCCCCGCGTCGGCGGGCCCGCCCAAAAACC
>NW_024384324.1:0-87275 GCF_016835505.1 Polypterus senegalus
CACGGGGTTTGTGCAGATTTTGTTTATATATTGTAAATGTGTTGGGGAAACAAAGATGTCCGCTCTGTCAGAGTTTACAATATATATATATATATATATATATATATATATATATATATATATATATATATATATGCAGCAACACTCATGACAATGACAAAACAATTACATGTCAATCAGTTACGTTATAATTAAAATGTTTCCTTTTCTTTTCATTACTTCTTTAACACACTACTTCTCGCTGTGAGCGTGGCTATTTTGCTAGTTGACAATAAGGACCACAGTCTCTGTATCTTGGAACCCAGGTGTAGCTAGAAGCTAGAGTTCATGTGTCAATTTAAATGTTCTCCATCCAGAATCCAATCAACTTAATTAACTTCTTTCCAAACTGTCTTAGTGTTTGTATGTATGTGTATTTGCATTTATTTTTACCCACTAATGCTAAGATACATATTTCAGTCTCTTAAAATTGATCGGAACTAAGCAAGAAATAATTAATGTATGAATAGCAATATAATATGTAGTAGCAAGTTTAAAGAACATAATGAACTAGATAGATTTTCCTACACTTATAATGAAAGAAAAACCTACACATTAACACTGGAATCCCTGAAGCCTACGAAAAAACTTGGAATCCTGGCCCGTTTTAAATTCCTTTGCATCTCTCCATCAACATCTTTTGTTTTGTAAATGTGTCAATCAGCACAAGCAGCAAACAGCCTGCTATCCCATCCCCTCAATGGAGCTCAACTAGGGCAAAAATTGTGCCCGCCGCCAAGGCTCCTTATCTGCATGTGAGGTACCTGGAGTTGTACAGGGTAAATAATATTGTAACGACCAGCAGTCACGCTGCCGGAGTGATGCATTGTGGGAAGGTTAAACGCTCACTACTTTTATAATGTTTTTCCTGTTGTATTTATTAATGTCTTAACTTGTAAATAATTGTTGTGTTTGTGTTCAATTAGTTGGGTGGGTTTGGGTCATCAGCCGTCGGGGTTATTTATTTTGTAAAAGTACCGGTTATGTGAAATGTGTCTCGCATGACCTTGACCATGGCAGCAATATTGTGAGCTTTGTTTACTGGCTATCTGTGAATAAAGAGATACAACAGGACAGAGCTGTTATTCATTGCTAAGATTTTATCTAAGCAATTAATGCCGAGACACTCGAGTCGTGCGGTGAGCGGGACACGGTGCTTCATATTAGAACTGGGTACAGCTGCGTGCTGCCGAGACACTCGTAGTCGTGCGTGTATGGGACCTGAGTGCTCGCTGCTTGAACAGCTTGGGAGAGGTGCACGGCAGCGATCTGCTTTAAAAACTTCAAGACTCGACCCCAGGTCGCTACATTGGTGTCGAAGTGGGAGACCAGGCTGTTTAGAAGACGCCATCATGGAACAGAGTCTTGAAGAATTAGAGCGTGCCATCTTAGAGAACAGCGTACGTTAGAGCCTGATCAGCGGAGCTGTGCGGAGAAAAGCGCAGACCGCCTGATGGTACCAGTATTCCACGGACAGTGTTGCGATCTTCTGAGCACGGCCAGAGGGGGCCGCGGCTGCCGAAAGCGACACCCAGGTTACCAGTCGGACGGTCCGCTTCTCCACGTCACCTGCTAAGCTGCCGCGATACAGCGGATTGACTCTTTAGAACCATACCGCGACAAGTGGATCGGCGCGATACACAATGAGTGGAACCGCGAGGAAGCTGCGACACACTTGGCCCTTGCCTTGGAGGGTCCCGCACTTCAGGTACTCATTGATCTGTCATCGGAAGAGTGTTGTGATCTTCAGGCTCTCACAGCTGCTCTCACCCGTCGCTTTGGACAAAGAACTTCAGCAGAATGCAGCAGAGACAAGCTGACTAGCCGACGCCGGCATGAAGGGAGAGTATAGGAGCCTTTGCCGCTGACGCAGGGTTTATACGAAAAGGTTACCCTACTTTCTCGACAGCAGTGAGAGAAGAACTCGGTCTTCATGCTTTCCGCGGGCCTCACACCAGAATGTCTTCGCCAGCATGTCTGTCTATCGTCACCCGAGATTTGAGCGAGGGCACTAAAAGAGGCTGAGCGGTTGAAGATGTACTACAGGCTGAGTCACCGACAAGACGAACGCCACGACCGAGTCGACTAACAGGAGCCGTTGACGGCGAAGGGAAGGGACCTGTCTGAGGCAGTGGAGGCCGCGGGCCCAATCAACATCAACCCCGCCGGAGACAACGAGTGGACTGCTGTTTTCGATCGCGAGAACCAGGGCACTTTGCCAGGATTGCCCTGCCCCAAGTCCGTCCTCGCATAGCATCACCGCAGGGAACGACATCGGGTGAGGCCGTGAGGGGACCCTCGTTTTCAGCACCCCTCAACAAAGACTGCTTCAAAGTTGGGTGCTGTGGATTTCACTGGACTATACCTAGACTGCACTATTGATGACGGCCATTAGGCCTTGCTGGACACGGGGTCCACTATTTGTTTGCTAAGAAGAGTGTTGCCAGAAACAGCTAGTCTTCTTCCCGAGGGCTGGACCCCACAACAGCGAACCACGCACGGTTACGGTGAACGGACGTAATGCCCGGAAAGAAACTGTTATCTGTGGTGGTAGGGACGTGCAGACCAACCACGAATTCTGGCTTATGGACATTAAAGACCAGTGCATTATTGGGTTGGACTTGTTGGCCCACTGGGGAGCATGTGTTGATGTGTCTAGGGCCGCCTCTCTGCCTAGGTAATGAGACTGTGTCGCCAATCAGGCTGGAACCGTCCTGAAGGGCTGCTGGCTTGGATTTGCCTGGATACCATGGATCACCGCTCCCGACCATTGTTCAGAAGATGCAGAGACTCAAGGGGACCCCAGGAGAATGCTTGCAGCTCAGACCAGTGCTTCCCAACGGTTTTCCTCATGCGACCACCCATCAGCGAGACAGTTGCGCTGTAGAGGAATGGCCGTCAAGTGGGGAACATCTGACAGCGCCACAGCAGGAGCAACTTCAACAACTATTGAGAGACTTTGTGGACATTTTGCGGCTCGAGAGGAGGGACTGTACTAGAACGAATTTAGTGAAACACCACATAGACACTGGCCATGCCGCTCCCTGCGCTTTGCGCCCCACCGATTACCTTCGCGAGCGCCAAGCTGCCGAGGAAATGATTTGTGAGATGGCAGCAACGCGTTATTGAGCCTTCGGACAGCCCCTGGGCTGCACCAATGGTCATGGTACGGAAGAAAACGGGGTTGGCCCTGTGTGGACTTCGGAGGTTAAACGGTCACTTCGAAAGACTCATACCACGCCAGCATCGATGATGCATTGGATTATGTGGCTGGATCCTGTTGGTTCAGCACCTTGGACTTGCGCAGTGGGTATTGGCAAGTGGAACTGGCAACAGAGGGACCGACACAAAACCGCATTCACCATCGGACAAGGGCTGTGGCAATTCAAGGTGATGCCGCTTTGGACTGTGTAACGCACCGCCACCTTTGAAAGACTGATGGAGCGGGTCCTAAAGACATTCCCGAACCCGATGTGTGGTCTATCTGGACGATCCTCAATCCATGCCAGAGACTTTGATCAGGCTGTCCACAATTTAAGGGAAGTCTTGACAGCCATTCGTAGCGCCGGGTTGCGGTTGAACCTCAGGAAATGTAACCTCCTCTCCCGACAGACTCAGTTTCTGGGACATGTGGTTAGCGAGTGGAGTGGTTACCGACCAGCGAAGGTGACTGCGTCGGAGCAACTGGCCCCACCAGCCAACATCACCGAGCTGCGGAGCTTTCTGGCTTAGCCTCATACTCACCGAGATTCGTGAGAAACTTTGCCAACCATTGCTAGCCCCTTGCACCAACTGGACGTAGGCCAACAGTTTGGGTGGACGGAGGACGCGCTGCCGCTTTCAACAACTAAAAGCTGCTCTTACCAATGCACCTGTCCTGGCTTACTGACCCCAACCAACCCTTTATTTTGGACACTGACGCTAGTAATGTGGGGTTGGGCAGTACTCTCCCAGAGGGGAGACGGAGAGAGAGTGGTGGCCTACCAGCTGCAGCCTCAGTCGATCGGAGAAAAATTACTGCGTACCCGGGGAGCTATTGGCATAATCCTGGCAGTCGACACTTCAAGCCTACCTTTTGGGCACTAAGTTTACAATTCAACTGACCATGCAGCCTTACATGGCTGTTAAACTTCCGGCAACCTGAGGGCCAGGTGGCAAGGTGGCAAGGTGGATAGAAATACTTCAGGAGTATGATTTCGAGGTGCAACACCGACCAGGACGCAGCATGCAAATGCTGATGCCCTCTCCAGGCGACATGCGTCCTCGACGACTGTCGATATTGCCGCCGCAAGAAGAAGGGGTATGGGACCATCATCATCAGCAGCCGGGCTAGAGGGACACTGTTGAGCAGGGAACCATTCACCATCGACCAGTTACGGCAACTACAAGCAGACGACCAAGTGCTAGAGGAGGTAAGGGGCTGGCTGGAGACCCAGGAATGCCTGATTGGCAAACCGTGTCTTCCCAGGGCCGAACTCAAGTTGTTCATCTGCAGGGGCAGCCTGGAGTGCATGATGGTGTGATCTACAGAAGATGGCAGGCACCAGGGGGTACTGACCGTTGCAACTTCTGGTTCCCCAGGCTTTACGCTGACAACGGTCCTCCGTGGGTTCATGGAGCAGCTGGATCTGGGCACTTTGGAAATGCAAAGACAGTGCCGTGGCTGCAGCAGTGATTCTATTGGCCCGGATGTCGACAAGATGTGGAGATGCATGTCCACTGTTGTGACATTTGTACGCGCGAAAGGACCTGGCCAACGCTCTCACGCGCCACTACAACAGTATCTTGTCGGGGCTCCCATGGAGAGGATTGGGGTAGATGTACTGGGTCCTTTCCCTATCACCGAGGCAGGAATCGTTTTGTTTGGTGGCGATGGACTACTTTACCAAATGGCCGGAGGCATATGCCATTCCAGATCAAAGTGCCTCCACAGCCACTCAAAAATTGCTGGACGAGATGTTCACTTTCGATTCGGGGTGCCGAATGAACTGCACAGTGATCAAGGCGGAACTTTGAGAGCTTTGTTTAAAGAGGTGTGTCAGCGGCTGGGGGTGAAGAAGACCAACCACTCCCCTTCACCCTCAAAGCGATGGACTGGTCGAACGGTTTAATCCACCCTGGTCGCCTCAACCTGCCATCCTCACTAGTCAACACCAGAGATACTGGGACCAACATTTGCCTCTGGTCTTGTGGGCGATAGGACGGCCGCTCAGGAATCGAGTCAGTGCACACCGCGGGCTGATGTTCGGAAGAGAATCAGCCGGTGGACTTGGTGTTGGCTCGCCCTGAACCGAGCTTGTTGGCGTCACGAGACGGACTATTTCCGACTGATTAAAAGGGCTGAACACCGTGCATCCAACTGGCCAGGAGGCACTAGGAGCTGGCGCAGAACGGCATATGACTCGGGCTCATGGTCCAACTTTCAAGCAAGGGGACAAAGTGTGGGTCTTTTGCCCACAAAGGAAACGGGGTTGTCCCAAAACTGACACACCATTGCAGGGACCGGGAGAAATTCTGGACATGATTTCGGAAGTTGTTTTTGAGTCCGAATGCCTGAGGGGCAGACGGGTGGTGCTACATAAAGATGCTTTAGCACCATACCAACTATTGGCCCAGCACCAGAAGGAATTGAACTCAAAGTGGCTTCCAACCTCCACACTCGGTGCGAGACAGACATTGAAAGTCTCCGGACTGAACCTGACACGAGTAGTGGCGGTAGTCAAGCAGGCAAGGCGTGTTCGTACCGATCGGGATATTTATTAGACTTTGAATGTAACGATTAGGGTTGTGAGGACACTAAACCTCTTGGGAGGGGCTTATAGCGACCCGCAGTCAGGCCGGAGTGATGCATTGTGGGAAGGTTGTATGCGTTCACTACTTTTATAATGTTTTTCCTGTTGTATTTATTAATGTCTTAACTTGTAAATAATTGTTGTGTTTGTGTTCAATTAGTTGGGTGGGTTTGGGTCATCGCCGTCCGGGTTATTTATTTTGTAAAAGTACCGGTTATGTGAAATGTGCTTCGGCATGACCTTGACCATGGCAGTGCAATATTGTCGAGCTTTGTTTACTGGCTATCTGTGAATAAAGAGATACAACAGGACAGAGTTGTTATTCATTGCTAAGATTTTATCTAACAATTAATGCCAGACACTCGGAGTCGTGGGTATGAGGACGCGAGTGCTCACATTTAAGAAGCTGGGTACAGCTGCGTGCTGCAGACACTCGTGAGTCGCAGGCGGTGTATGGGACACGAGTGCTCGCTGCTTGAAGAGCTGGGTAAAGCTGCGCATAACGCTGGCAATCCGCAAGCCGACAGCTTGGGAGAGAGTGCACGGCAGCGATCTGCTTTAAAAACTTCAAGACTCAACCCCAGGTCGCTACAATATATTGTCATTTGGAATACATACATTTAATTGTGTGTTCTGTGTCTGCAACAATCTGGGTAAATGTAGGATGAAATGCAAGGCAGGAAATTGTTGAACACATAACTAAAAAAGAAACGTATTTCATATTTTATATAAATTGAGAAAATTTAGGTATGAAGCGAATAATGTGTGTAGTCCAAATAGCAAATAAACACTTTCGCGAATGGTACAAATATAACAAAACAAGTGTGCTTTCATTCATGAATATAACCAAAGAAAAAGAAATCGGGTTCTGGTACAACACTGACACAACAGCTTTGGTTGTAGCAGTAGAACTGTTGACTCATAATCAAGAGTTCGCTGCCTTGATTCTAAGCGTGACCATTTTGAGTAGGAGCTGCTCTTTTGTTACTATTATAGAATAAAACATATACTTGATTTGAGTCTGTAACAGCTGGTGTAAGTTTAGAGTACTTGGAAAAGTTACTTTTTTAAATTCAGTTTTATTCTCTCAGTCACATTCACGCTCTCCCGATCTGAAACTGCTGTTTTCACATAAAGATGTGGTATAATAGAGGTGAACTGAGATGATGATGAGGGTTCTACATCGGAGAATGAGAACAGAAGCCCTCCTCGCAAGAAACACACTTACATATAAGAACAGTGCAGCTGTACCAGGCATAAAGGCCAAAGATGGTACTGTTTGGATGCAGCTACAGGTCATCCTGCAAGTCATTGTAGCACTGTCCTTCCAAAGAAAAGCAGGGCTTACAGAGCTCGCAAGGTATTGTCAAAGTCCAGATTGTTGTAGACATGGAACACACAGGCAAGATTTAGTTGGTTTGGACATATGCATAGGAGAGATGGTGGGAATACTGAGAGAAGGATGCTAGGGATATAGCTGCCAGGCAAGAGGAAAAGAGGAAGGCCTAGGTCCTAGGAAGGTTTATAGTTGTGGTGAGAGTGTACATGCAGGTGGTGGTGTGACAGAGAAAGATGCAGAGGACAGAATGATATACAAGAAGGTAATTCACAGTGGTAACCCCTAATAGAGCAGCCAAAGAAGAAGAAGAAGAAGAGAGCATCAGGGTGTTGTACTAAGGCAGAAGCCCATTTAAAAACATTAAATAGGTTCCATATTGGAAAACATAAACAAAAATGGACTCACAGTCTGTCAATAAACTTGGGTTTTGTTAGCCTTTGCAGGTTAATCTGTCATTAAGGGAGCCAGTTCCCAAATCAGCACTGACTTCCACTTCCTCCTAGTTTACATAGGGGTAGAGATTGAGGAGTGGGGCTTCCATCTGAGGGGTGGAAATTACATCAGGGTTTGCTCAGAAAGTCTTCCTCCACTCTGAAGGAAGCAATATACAAGTGGTAGGCAAATGTGTTTCACTTTATTGCTTCTCATCTTTGTTGCCTGCTCAAGCCAAAAAGCTACTCCATGGATTGTGTGTATGACACTGTGTATGAGTGTATGTCTGTGTGCGTATATAGACTCAATAACATGATTCACTAGGACAAATTTAGTGTTGTCAAATAATGTGAAATGCAAGCCTTTGAGATGAAACTCACATACCCAGTGAAAACTCCAACAAGCTCAGGAAGATTATGAAGAGTTCACACTCAGTGATACCTGGGCCAAGAAACAAATCTAGAAGTAGTAAATATGAGTGCTGCCTGATTCAGAAATTTGCAAACTTAATACTTTTTATCAGTTCAAACCAGACAGTTCTTCTAAGAATTAATTTTATTTATTTGAGTCAAACCATTAATGCACATTTTTTTTTCAAAATGGTCTGTGTTTTAAAATCATACAACAGGATGACTGATATAGATTAGAGTATAATAAGTGGATGAATGAATAAAGAATGAAAAAAACAGGACATACACTCACACTCAAGCAGTACCCAGTATGAATATGGCTGGCAGGTTGTTGTTTCTTTATACTGTATAGTTATTAGGAGCTCTTGGCAGGTGGAGAACTCTAAAAGGTTTAAATTACTAAATATTTCTGTTCAGATTGCCTAAAATATGAGGATATAGTCTGGGACAGGTAAATCTTATCAGAATATACAATAGGTGCATTTTGTGAAGAAGTATGGTCTGTCCCTTTTCTTTGCTACTGGGAAAATACATATTTCATAATTTCATAATCTCCTGTTTTCATAGGAGTTACATATTTAATATGGATAATCTTCTCTTATTAAAAAGATTTACTGAATTTATATTTTTGAGCCTTCTATTCTTCCTCATTATTGGATGAATGTAGATGTAAGATCTAGATATTTAAAATGAAGGAAATAATTAATGTGTACACTTGTGCCACATTGTTGTGCTGGGCCTGAGTATATCAAGGATATCAGCACTCAATTAAAAACAATTTTAACTAAAAATCTAATTATTTTTAAAAGAAAAAGAAAAATGACAAATTTCTAATAAATTATTTCTTATTTTAAATATTTAAACAGACAATATGGACTATGGTAGCATAAGTCTTAGTACTGCCACCTCCTGAATTTATCCTTGGTTCTAATTCCATACCATTTTGTTGTCTGTATAGATTTTGCAGATTTCTCTCTTCGTCTTCCTGGCCTTTTTTTTGGGTGGACCAGTTTTCATCTAAAGACATGCATGTTACATTAATTGGTGATTCCTAACTGGCCCTGTCTTAGTTGAACATGTTCCTATTGGGCATTGAGATAAACTGGCAACTCAGGGTTGGCTCCAGTTTTCATCCTGATGCAATCAGATTAGTCATTCCTTCTCACTTATGACCCTGAATTTGGTTTGGATTGAGTTCACCTCAGTTTCTATGGAGACTATAGTGATTAAAAGCTCTGTGGTGGCAAGACCACAAGGGTGAACAACCAGAAATTCTGTAAGCACTGAATATTGCAAAGTTGTTTTGAGTCTTTAGTGTTTCAAGAACTATAATATGACTATGGACCACTTGAGAAGACTCAGGGAGAGATACAGAGCACACAGGATCATTTTGGAATTTCTCAGGAAGTGTTACAAGTTGTTTCTGGGGTAGTTCATTAATATGATGACGAAAATGGTGATGATGACAAAAATGTCTTTTTTATACACACAACAGCACATTTTCATAAACAGAATTTAGCTCAAAATGCTTTGAGGCTGTCAAAGAAACTGTTACAAGAAAAGAAAACAAGTTAGATTAGGCAAGAAAAATAATTAACAAGTAATCCAAAGTAAATCAATATGAGCTTACATAATATTTTAAATATAAAATTCTACGTGTGGAATTGTGTGTCTGTCTGTCCAGCCCAGAAGTGCGAGGCTTCAGCATGAAGCTCAAAGAGCCGACAAGACAGCCACAAGTTAACAAGTCGGAAGAAGAATGACGTACGAGGCTACTGCATGAAGTTGAAGAAGTGACTCCGTACCAAAGTAAAACCGCCTAGAAAAGACAAATGAGAGAGAAACTTGCTTAGCGCTTATGGAGAGGGGGCAAGCACATCCTCAAAAAGAAACTACCAACTCTGCATTTCAATTATTTTTCTGACAATTTCAGTAGTTTCTAAGAGCACTGGGCTTTTATAGCACGGGCTATACAGCTAGTAGATCTATAATTAGCATAAAAGTAGAGCCTAATATATTATTGTATTCTTTAAAGAGAAGTCTGTAAAATAGGCATCTAAAATGAGTCAGATGATAAGGTCACATGGCTGGTAGGACAAAAACAAATCTGCAGGGATTCCTAGGTCAACATACTGCTTAGCCTCTAGTGGGCATTCTACCTAACATAGACATCCTTAAGTCATTCCTCATTGTTTCCAGGTTTTATCCCAGAGGATCTGCCACATAGGTCTCAAGGATAGCTGAGGAGCACCCACCTTCATACGAGACATTACTGGTGGCTGTACTCTGCTTCCATCAGGTCATGGTGGTGTTTATAAACTGGAAAGGAAAGCAATGAAAAGTAGAGATTAGGTGATTGTAAATCCCTGAAGAATGTAGTAATTTTATGCATGTATGTTGTATTAGGAGTTCAGTAAAATGTAGATACTGTAATAAGACAAAACACAAATCATCAATCATTTTAGCCCCATATACTGTAACAAACTCAAGGTCAAAACTTTTCCAAAGAAAAACGTTAGACATAATAGAATGGGTGGACGGACATTATAAAGAGGCGGACCGGAAATTAAGAACGTGGAATGCTGGGAAGGCTGGTGGTGGATGGGTAGTGGACGCATCAGTGGGGACCAGAGGAAAGAAGAACCCGGAAGTGTTGTTTTCTTGCTTGTCCGGGAGGGATTATGGTGGTGGCGCTCGCTTTTCTATGGGAAGAGAGAGAGAGGAGGTTAGTACCTGCCATTGTCCCTGCACAAGTTGTCGCTATCGCCGGGTCCTTGTTGCTCCCATGCACTGCAAGGTGAACAATATAAATAAGCCAAATTAAGAAAAGCCAAGTTTTTAGAAGTTTTTAAGTGATCCACAACGTTAGACTGTTGTGTCTCCATTGATAAAGAATTCCAGATTTCTGGTGATAACTGCAAAATGCCAACTCACCATTTGGCTCTTTGAGTAGTAAGCAGACGAGTATTAGAAGATCGTGGAAATAAAACTTGGAATGCAGGGGGACAGGCATTCCAAAATATAGGAAAGAACAAGATCATTTAAGGTTTTATATACAATTATTAGTTATTATTTTAATAATTACTAATAATTATTAGTAATTATTTTAAAGTCAATTCTAAAATACATGAGTAGCCAGTGTAACAGTGCTAAAACTGAAGAGATGTGCTCAGATTTTCTTTTTCTGTTTAAGATTCTTGTTGCTGAATTCTGAACTAATTGCAACTGATTGATGTCTTTCTTAGGTAGTCCTTTTAGGAGTACATTAATCTAGCGACTAAAAACAAAAGCATGAAATTATTCCTCAGCATTTAAATATTATAAGACATCTGACTTTTTTCAAAGTTCTTTAAATACAAATGTGCTGCCTAGTTATATGGTTAATATGTGTTTAAAAGTCTAGGTCATGATCATTATTACACCTAAATTCTTTTCTCCATTTTAATGCTAAAAGATCAAGTTTATTTCGAATACCCTCATTATTCCCTTTTTTGCCGAACACTGACATTTCTACTTTTTCCTTATTTAGCTTGAGATAGTTACTACTCATCCATTCAGAAATACAAGACAGATAGTGAATCAGAGAAGCCAGAGTATCAGGGTCATCAGCAGAGCTGTGTGTTTCCTGCATAGCTGTGGTAGTTCACCTTGTGTTTCGATATAATCTGACCTAAATGGAGCATGTAGACTGAAAAACAGTGGGCCCACGCTGCTAGCTTATTCAACATATTTCATGAAAAATATAAGAAAACTTTTATATCTGGGCAGATAGGGATCCTGAACATTGCAAAAGAAGTGCTGTGATATCAGTTAAGGTCTCTTTTCTCACTCAGCCCCACAATCCTGTGCAGCACCAACACACCACAACATTATTCACTTAACATTTAAAGAGCAATTGCATTATCAGCTTTTAAATACACTTTGTGATGGAGGGAAATCTGTTTTTCAGGCTAGAACTTTGTACTTTTATGTATTTCCACTCTTCCAATTAGCTGTACGAAGTTTTACATTTTAATTCCCTGTATAGCAAATGTTTCGCCTTTATCAAAGCCACTTAATCCATATTAGGGTCCAAGTAGCTGGTAAGTATTGGATATCATCAACCAAATGGTAAGCACAACCAGTCATACAGGGCAATCACAAGTTATCAGTTAACCCATCCTGCATGTCTTTGAGATGGGAGGAAATCAAATGACCAGGAAAAACTCAAGCATTTCTGAGTTTCTCCGTATGGTTCATTGTGCTATTTTGACTTTAACAAGAATGGATTATATTCATACATCTTGTAAAATGGGGTCTGTGATGGAAATAAAATGTCATCTATGTACACTGTAATTGGCGGTTTAATCTGAGTGCATGAAGGTTGCAATGTGAGATAATGCCTTTATGCATGTGCTGTGTGTCTGGTGGTACAACTTGTCATCCTTTACTTGTGTGTTTTTAAAGTAGACACTAAAAGGAAAAACATGCTTAGGATCACAGTCTTGTCATTGCAGTCATTACTCTTTGGCCATTCACAATCTAGGATCAAAACATATGGAGTGCCCTCACTTCTGTGCACAAAACTATCCTCCATGGAGTGGGAAATGATTTCGTGGTACAGCAGGTTTTAAAGTCATAATATGTGCATGTGACCCTATTTTGTTTTATTTAGCTACATCTTTGAGATTCATAGAGGTAAAGTTACTATGGTGGTATCATTAACAAGTCAAGGAGCCTGCACTGGTACAGTGTGTTGCGCACCCACTACACAACAAAACAACTTGGGATCCCAGTTTGCACCCCAGGCAGACACGCGGTCCAGTCCCACCTCTGAAATGACCCCGTCTGCTGCAGCCAGGTGTTACTGGCAACCCTTGGCCTGGTCCAGCCACTCGGGTCCCCAACAATGAGGATCTTCAGGCTGGATCACCTCGAGAACGCACCACAATCATCATTAACAATAAATATTTGTTTTACTTATGATTGTAGTTCAAATTTAATATGGGCATTTTGACATTATTATGGCATAATAAACATATAAGAAATTGTAATCTGATTTATGTTACAAAATGCTATGTCTGCAGACATATATGTAGAAAAAATTCAGGGCATAATATAAGTACTTAATTTATAAATGGATAATGGAATTTATAATGATCAATCATTGTGATTTAGTATTTAGTCTGATGTGTGCATATTTGGAAACTCACCTGCATGTTTCTTTAGATAGATAGATAGATAGATAGATAGATAGATAGATAGATAGATAGATAGATAGATAGATAGATACTTTATTAATCTCAAGGGAAGTCTACATAATCCAGCAGCAGTATACTGATACAAAAACAATATTAAATTAAAAGAGTAATAAAATGCATGTAAAAGCAGACAATAACTTTGAATAATGTTAGCATTTACTCCCTCGGGTGGAATTGAAGAGTCGCATTGTGTGGGGAAGGAACGATCTCCACAGTCTGTCAGTGGAGCAGGACAGTAACAGCAGTCTGTCGCTGAAGCTGCTCCTCTGCCTGGAGATGACACTGTTCAGTGGATGCAGTGAATTCTCCATGATTGACAGGAGTTTGCTTAGTGCCCGCGCTCTGCTACAGATGTTAAACTGTCCAGCTTTATTCCTTGCCAATGGAGCCTGCCTTCCTAACAGGTTTGTACAGGCGTGAGACGCCTTCTTCTTTTGCAGTCTCCCCAGCACACCACCGCTAGAAGAGGGCACTTTCAGCTAAAACCGTCTGGTAGAACATCTGCAGCATCTTATTGCAGATGTTGAAGGACGCAACCTTCTAAGGAAGTATAGTCGGCTCTGACCTTTCTTACACAGAGCATCAGTATTGGCAGACCAGTCCAATTTGTCATCCAGCTGCACTCCCAGGTATTTATAGGTCTGTACCCTCTGCACACAGTCTCCTCTGATGATCACGGGTCCATGAGGGCCTAGGCCTCACAATCCACCACCAGTTCCTTGGTCTTGCTGGTGTTCAGGTGTAAGTGGTTTGATCGCACCATTTAACAAAGTCTTTGATTAGCTTCCTGTACTCCTCCTCCTGCCCACTCCTGATGTAGCCCACAATAACAGTGTGTCAGTGAACTTTGCCGTGGCAGGACTCATGTATCGGAAGTCTGATGTATATAGGCTGAACAGGACGGAGAAAGTACAGTCCCGGCGCTCCAAGTGTTGTACACAATGTCAGACCTGCAGTTCCCAAGCGCACATACTGAGGTCTGTCTGTAAGATAGTCCACAATCCATACCCAGGTGTGAACATACTCCCATTTTGTCAGCTTGTCCCTAAGGAGCAGAGGTTGGATGGTGGGGGCTAAAAAGTCAAAACATAACAAGCACCCTGCCTCTGTCCAGGTGGGAGAGGGATGGGTGAACATATAGATTAATCTCCCCCCCTCCCCACCTTTTGGTATCCCCAAAAGCAGAGGGTCAGGGTGGGGGCCGCCTCAGGTGGGGAAGCAGCACCCCCTCCCTAGTCTTCATCACATGTGACATCAGAGCAACAGGCCGGAAGTCATTCAGCTCACTAGAAAGTGATACCTTTGGGACTTAGGTGATACAAGGTGTTTTCCAAAGCCTCGGACTCTCCTGTTCCAGACTCAGGTTGAAGATGCACTGTTCCAACGCATAAGCCTTCAGCAGTCGTGGCGATACTCCATCTGGACCCGCTGCTTTGCTGACATGAAGTCTCTTCAGCTCTCTGCTCACCTGCGCTGCTGTAATTGTGGGTGGGGATGTCTCCTATGCTGGCATCAGCAGAAGGATGGTTGGAGGATGCAGTCGAAGTTGAGAGTGGGTTAGTGGTGAAACCAGTTAAAGAAGTTGTTCATTTGGTTTGCTTTTCCATGTCTCTCCGATGGTTGGACCCCTTCAAGCTGCAGCCAGTGATGATCTTCATCCCACCCCACACTTCCTTCATGCTGTTATTCTGCAACTTCTGCTCCAGCTTTCTCCTCTACTGCTCCTTCGCCGCCGTGAGCTGGACTCGGAGTTTCTTCTGCAAGCGCTTGAGCTCATGCTGATCAACGCCTTTAAAGCCCTTTCTTCTGGTTCAAAAGGCTCTTGATGTCACTAGTAATCAATGGCTTTTGTTAGCATAACAGCGACTGTTCTTACTGGAACTACAATGTCCATACACAAGTTGATGTAATCAGTTGTGCATTCAACAGCCTCTTCAATGTTCTCCACTATGTGACCCCAGCAGGATATCCCAGTCTGTAGTTCCAAAGCAGTCTCTCAGAGCCTGCTCTGCCTCAGGGGACCACTTCCTGAATGAACGTGGTTGTAGGTAGCGCATTCACTCTTGGTTTGTAGTGAGGCTGAAGCAGAACCAGATTATGATCTGCTTTTCCAAGCACAGGCAGCAGGGTGGCGCTGTATGCATCTTTAACGTCTGCATACAGTAGGTCAATAATTCTATTTCCCTGGGTGTTACAATCCACATACTGGGAGAAGGCAGGTAATGTTTTGTCCAGCGTTACATGGTTAAAGTCTTCACAGATTAGCACAAGTGCCTCAGGGTGCTGCGTTTGTAACTTAGCAACCTCGGAATGGATCACGTCATTCGCGATCTCCGCGTTTGCTTGAGGGGGGATGTAAACAATAACAACAATCGTGTCCAAACTCTCTGGGCAAGTAATAGGGGTGCTAACTTACGGCCAACAGTTCAATGTCCCTGCAGCAAGTGGAGATTTTAACGTTACATGTCCTGAGTTGCACCACTTTGTACTGACATAGAGAGCAACTCCCTCCTTTCTTCTTACCACAGGTATTTGCGCTCTGTCCGTTCTAACTGTGCTAAACCCGGTAGTTCCACGTTAGCATCTAGGATGCTAGTTGTTAGCCACGTTCACTAAAACACAGCAAGCTGCATTCTCTGTAGGTTTTGACATTTTCACAAGCACAGCCAGTTCGTCGATCTTATTTGGTAGTGAGTTCACTCCCAGGATCACAGTTGGCAGCAATGGTTTATAAGCCATTTTCTCAGGCTGCTTGGCTTTTTATTTTTTATCTTAGCCCGCTCGGCTGCCCCAATATCGTCTTCTTACCTCCAGGTAAATAGGGAACCACACCGGTGGGCATTTTCTTCTGTGCTTTAAGTTGACTACTTGAATAGGTGAGTCTCAGAGTGTAAAAATCCATGTCAAGTAGTAAAATAGTAAAAGTGTCCAGGAAGCGATTCCACATAAAAAGAAAGTGGTAGAAGTGAGCAGTGAAACAGAGAAAATAGAGAAAAAGCAAAAAAGATAAAGTCATACATGGAACTGCTGGAATGGCTGCCACTTGTATGGCACTGGATATATATATTACTAGTTTTCAATACTTTAAACAAATGATTATACAGTGATACATTCCAAAAATGGTGATTTACAAGCCAAATTAGAGTGATAACATGAAGGGCGAACACACCACATGTTCATCAGCAAAATATCTAATAGTATAAATTATATGAGTATAATAGCAAAGAAGTCTCACTTTAGTTGCCTACTAATTTTGCCTTTTGCTATTTGTTCTTGTTAAATATATTTAAGATCAGACCTAATAAAACCTCATTGTTAACTTTTAATTATTTCCGTTTCTTTAAAAATTTCTGTGTTTACAAGAATATTTACTGTAGTACATGAGGTGTATAATTTATTTATATTTAACTGATATTTAAGCAAATTAAATTTCATACAATTTGATGATTTGTGCTATTGATCCATGGTTCCTGGACAAAGCTCTTTCAGATTCCTAATTGTTCTGCATTACATTTAAAAAATTAGCTACAAAGGGAACATAGTTTATGTTGTTTTAACCTAGGATCTGTACAAGTCAAGTAAGTTGGGAGCATGCACTGATATAGTCTTGCACCACTACATGACAAAACAGCTCGGGACCCCAGTTGCAACACCCCAGGGAGACACACAGCCCAGTCCCACCCTCCAGAAATGACCCTCAATCAGCCAGCCAGTGTACTTGTAATCATAAAGTTTCATATATAACTATTCAGCTTATAGTAGTAACTATAAAATACCAGCTTAGGGGGAGAAGTAGTGTGTTAAAGAAGCAATGAAAAAAAAGAAACATTTTGAAAATAACAAACTCAGTGCGCAGTGCGCTCATTTTTATCAACAAATGGTATTGGGAACACGTAGGCGACTTGTTTTAACATTACTTTGCAACAGGGAAAGTGGGGCAAGGTGCACTAAATTTTTATGTCTCCCATAAAAGCAGCTTCACTTGAAATCACTTGTGATTGTCACGGTAAACGCCCGCTGAAGTGTCAGATTCTTATTTAATTATTCTGCTTTCTGTATCTTCTGCATTGCATTCAGGTTCCCCTGATGTTTTTCTCTGTGCGTCTTAGATTAAATTCTGTAATTACAGCCACATTAGCTCACAAATGAGACACACGGGTTCAGTAAAACATATACTCAGCCTCCATCGGTTTTAAAGGCTCATTTTCAGAATCAACTTTTCTCTTCAGCATCGTGTGAGCTAAGCCGCAATAACTTGCAGCATCATAGGTAGACTTGATTAACGCTGGTGAATGTAGCAAGGCAGCTGAAGCGCTTCATTATGGATCTGTAGTTTATTGTGTTACCAGCCTTATACCGGGCTTTATAACAAATACAGATATAAAATGATCCCGGGCGGATATAATTACCCGGGCTGGATGTGATGCCCTTGAGTTTGAATATGGACTAAATAGAACTTGAAAAGATATATTTTTCAAATGATAGACAATTCAGATAGAGTTGGCCTTTTTCCAATAGCATTCCCCTGCTCTTACTTTTTACGTTTATCTAATTTAACGAGTATGGCTTACCAAAACAATCATTGATGGCAATAAAGTATCCATTATTAGTATGTAGATCGGGATATATATATACATATATATACCGTATCCTGCAGATAGTGTGTTAAAAGCTGAAAAAAAAAAGGAACATTTTAAAAATAACGTAACATGACTGTCAATATACAGTATTTGTTTTGTGAGTGTTACTGAGTGTTGCTGTCATCAAGGATTTGATTATCATTATTTCTTTCAATCAGGTTCGTATTGTAGGATGTGTTGTGTTCAAGTTACATTCCGTGTTTGTCAATCGTTTAGAAGATAACAGGTTTCATTCATCGATTTGTTTCTTACTGCATCAATAAACAGCTCGTCTTCTTCTTTATCTGAGACCTGACACACTGCATGCACGGGTTTTTTTTACACTCTTCCTTTAGTGGGACATTGACTTTTCCAATGTGTGCTTTGTTTCGCAGTAGCTGGATTTATGAATATGCTTATATGTATCAGGCGCTTCATATTTTTGCTGCCTTTTCAATTGTGTAATTCGTTTTTGTTCAGCTCTTTGGAACTGTTGCTTTTTATCTGTGCACTGCATCACTGAGCCATCGTGACATGCAGTCCGAAGGTTCCCAGCTGTGCTGGTGCCATCCGTGCTATGTCCATGGCTATTTAATGTTACCTTAGTCCTGGCACTAAACTTTCTCTGCAGTTTCGCTGGAGTTTGTGTCAAACACCACTGACCATCTCATCTTCCTCTCCATAAGCACAGTCCTTCACCCGTGATATTTACCATGTGGCAGTTTGCTATTGGATTGCCGCTATGGACTGACCTTATATGGGCAGGCACTAATTACAACGCCAGCAGCAGCCTGTCTATGAACTTAATTTAAAGTGTAGGTTTACTCGATGCTTTGTTTCGAAGTACAGAACTCATGAATATGGTTGTATATGTCCTCCTCGCTTCTTATTGTTTCGCTGCCTTCTCAATTATATAATGCATGTTTTCTTCAGCGCTTTTTTGAGGTCTTCCTGGTTTTCTATGTACTGCGTGATTACGTGGGAGGCGTGATGATGTCACACTAAACTCCGCCCCCACGGTGTTCAAGCTCATCTCCATTACAGTAAATAGAGAAAACTGCTTCCAGTTATGACCATTAGCTAGAATTTGATATAAAACCTGCCCAACTTTTGTAAGGAAGCTGTAAGGAATGAACCTGCCAAATTTCAGCCTTCCACCCTCGGAAGTTGGAGGAATTAGTGATGAGTCAGTGAGTGAGTGAGTGAGTGAGTGAGTGAGTGAGGGCTTTGCCTTTTATTAGTATAGATTTACTTAGTCTGGTTCATAAAGCAAAAATTGTAATCATATTAAATATATTTTGGACCAATTTTCTCCTCAGGTGAGAAAGACAATAAAATTGAAAACAAAATTAATAAAAGTTAGGAAACAAATATGTGGATATTAATTTTCAAATTTCTCTTGTGGTTTGGCAACCAATTTTTGGTTTTGTAACCATAAAAATCATGTTCTCTTCCAAATCTTATTTTGATTTAACTGGAGCATAATATGTGTTTTATATTATTTTATTTTAGTTCCCTGGCTTGCTTTTTTGTGGGAAATTTATCATAACAAATTAAGAAGAGTTGTATTTGATAGAAGTTAGTGCTGAAAACAGGCAATTAAACCTTGGACTGCTCTAGTAAACACCACATTCTCTAATTTATGTATGGACATATTTAAAGTATATTAATTACCACATAAAACAAAAGCAATTTAGTACAAGACAAAATACAACTTTGACACAGTTATGCATAACTCAAGTCTAGTTATTAAGTAATTTCTAAAAAAGGCATATGCTCTTATCAGTTATCAGGTTTGGTACTTCATAGCAGAAACGCAGTCATTTTAATTATTATGTTCATCTGACTACTTGTTATATAACACTTCCACTTTCTTCACTTACAATTACATTTTCAGCATTGTTATTCATCATGTTCACATTTAATCCATTTACATCAAATTATGTTCTGATTAAAGTAGCAGATAGTTTAGGTAGAAATATACTTTAAATCAAATCAGGTCAAGTTTACTGTCGTATGTATATAGTCCAGAGTGTAAATGGTACAATGAAATTCTTATTTGCATGTGTTGTCAGAACAGTTGACATATTAAATCTAGTATTTTGCTCAAACAAAGCAGGATGAACTGAATTTATAGGACTTTAATTACAGGTATTGTAGGCATCCATAGTATTGTACAGGTAATTTGTTCATTTGTTCCAGTCACTTTCTTTTTCAATTACTTTATGACCTGCAAATGGAAATATGCACAGATGCCAGAACCTGTTTTAATTAATTATAACCTGTCAACGGATGGATACAGAGGATTAGCAATTATTAAAGAAGTTTATAGCATGTGAAAGGAAGGAATGTGGAGGTCCTTAAAAGATCAAACAGTTTAATCAGGACAAGATAGACAATCAAATGTATGCAATGTCTCATATCCGAACATAACAATTTAACATAAATATGGCTTGTTTGATGGACCAAAGAGAAGAAAAAAGAAGAAAGAAAAACAACAGCAGAAAGGCAATGTCAAGAAGCATGAGGCATGAGATCATCTGATTTGAATGTCAAAAAACATAACTATGAACAATGCCAACCACTAAACCAAAAGGACAATCTACCTCCTGACACTTTTGACTTTCAGCAAGTTTTCAAGGATTGTTTAGATCCAGAACTTACAATTATAACTTATTTTATATTTTCTTCTCTGTATTTGCTATTGTCATACTTTAATAAATATAATGTTGCTTTTCTATTTTCTATAGTTTATCTTTTTGTATCTAGATTGTATCTAAATGGGTACCAATTGTGAGTTAGATGGCTGCTGTCTTATTCACAGGTTTTATCAAGGCTATTGGGATCAGTCCTCAATAATTAGAACAACTGCTGTAAAAGCAAGAGATAGTTTAATTAGTAAGTAGCATATAACCAAAAGATAGAAAGGTGATAGTAAATCCCTATATAAAGTATTCTATGTACAATATTGCAGAGTCACTGGCAATGGCACCACTTCAGACTGTCTGGCTAGGATCTCTATATGTATGCATGTGTAGCTGTGTCCTATGTGGAATATTGCGGAGTGACATGTAATTGACACCACTCAAGACTTTTCTGGATAGGATCACTATGTGTACGTGTTTGTATGTGTAAATGTGTTCATCTTCAGGGAGAGTACATGAAACCAATAAAATTCCTGGTAAGTCTGATAAATTTCCTGATAATACACAGTTGAAGTGAGTAATCTCATTACAGTGGGCGGGATATATTAGGCAGCAAGTGAACAGTCAGATCTTGAAGGTGATGTGCTGGTGATGTGCTGAAACAGGAAAATGGGCAAGCATAAGGACTAGCGACTTTGACAAGGCCAGACTGTGATGGCTATATGATTTGGTCAGAGCATTTCCAAACCTGCTAGTCTTGTGGGGAGTTCCCAGTATGCAATGGGTAATGGTGACACTCCATGTTGTGAAATATTAATACCAAACTACATTTGGGCATAGTTGTAGTTCAGGACCAAACAGGATCACGGAGAGATCTAAGACACATAGCCACACATAAAATATTGGGTTTCAAAAAAGGTACAGTTTATTTACAGCTGAGGGTCAAAACAGTATGCTGCAGGCTTTCTCATAAAGTCCATAGGCAATGACACACAAAAATCAATAAAGAAAAATATGCTGATTATTCAGTAAATAGGGTAAAGTCTGTCCCGATTGAAAGAAAAATGTATATACACTATGGAATGCAGTCTTCCTCTATTAAAATGTTAACAGGAAACTGTTCCTAAAGTACAAAACAAATGAATAGTCCCAAAATAGTAACAACAAAATAGTTGCATAAACAAGAATCAAGTGTATATATAAAATGGCACCAACAGCTAATCAATTTAAATACCCCCTTCAAATCTCTATTTTGGAGACTAAAAAAGAGGTTTCCTTATCTTAGCCAGTTTATCCTCCTGATAACTGGGAGATACAGTGTCTATAGTAAGCACAAAGAAAATATATAAAAAATTGGCACAAGATGTCATCAACTATTGCACACTGAAATGCTCTGTGATGTTGTCACCTTGCTCTTTCTATTCAGTTGAAGGCAGAACCAAAAAAATGATCTCTGCAGGCAGGAAGTGCCTTTTATACTAGAGAAAATTACTTTCAACAATCCTATGTCACACCTCCATTCCTCAAATTTGTGGGTGGGAAACAGGCATGTTCCAATTCCTACTATCCACCCTGCAAGGCCTCTATTAAATTGCACAGGGGACCTGAAGCAGAGTGAGCACACCCCGTGCTTCTGCAGCCGCTAATCCTTTCTCTGAACTTGCCATACTAAGTTGTTCTTTCTTTGATTTACTCACAATCCCCTTACTGAAATAATCTCATTAAACTAACCCCATGTTTCTTGCTCGGGGCATGGCTATGAAGATGGTCACATTTTGACTGGGCAAAATTTGTTTCGGCTGCTTTTTCTGCTGAGTCATGGCCAAACGGGTATTGGGGAAGGGGAAAGGGAGAACCATAAAGCCATTACAGATGCTGAAGGGGGCCCCGGTGGCTCTGGCTAAAAAGGGGTGGCTTTTGGTTGTTGCGGGGATGCAAGCCTGTCATTCCCCAGCTGGGTCCCCTGGGGGGGTGTCTTTTTAAAGCCTGAAACCCCAAAAAGACCCCGGGGTATATACAAAGATTCATCCCATCAAAGGTTGTCCACTCAACAAAACTAATACCATAAAAAAAATAATTTTTTTTGGTTTTTTTTAATCACCAAAAGAGTAAGTGTTTTTTTTAAATTGTGACTGTGTATTTTTTTCTCACAAAATGTACCAGCCGTTTTTGTTCAGATTACTAGTTTCCTCTTCGGGAGAATGCACTACAGGGGAGCTCACCACTTGTTTTTGTTAGCAACTTACCACCCTTGATTTTGATTTCTGCAGATGGGAAAGGCATGCTTCAAAATTGCAAGCATTTTGGATTATAGTCACCAAGATTATCATCATAATCGGAAAGTGTCATTATACTAAAGAACAAAAAAACACATGTTCTGGCTAAAAAAAACCCCAAATTTGAATCATGAGTAGTGATGGGGCAGTGAACACATTTTTAAAAGTTTTTAAATAGGTGTTCCGTCATTGGTCTCAAATGATGGAAAAGGGAAGCAAATTGAAAAAAAGGATACTAAATGGAAAGCTAGTGAAAGGCCCTAAATGGCAGAAAGACCAAGATGGGGGTTTGGGACGTGGGGTCAAGAGGAAAAGTATTAGTGGGTGCAGGGTATTGGTGCATGTAATAATGCACATTTGTTGGAAATGGGTCTTAAAGCACACATTGTGAAATATATTTTAATCTATTTCAACTTTGCTTTTTAAAGAAAAAGGTTAAAGGTAAAAATGCTGATGTAGCAAGTGTAAAAATTTGGTTTTGGGCAATGGACATCTTTGGAAAAAAATGGGTTCTCTATTTGGGTGAATTGCAGAGAAAGATGGAGTTTTGTTTTAAACAGTAGTCATGAGAGTAAGGGGGACTTCCCCTTTTTGATTAAAAAATTTCCTGGTTTGAAATAAATTTTAAAAACTTTTTTGAAGTACCTTTATTTTGTCCAACCCCCCTCCTGGTTGCTTCGGGGAGCCTCTAAAAAACCGTAATCCGAAACTGAGATGTGCGGGGCAAATGAAACACCATACAAAGAAGGGTTGGTGCAGAAGTCCCAAATTTTTAATAAAGAAATAGTACAGTGATTCACCCAAAAAAAAAAATAAAAATCCATAAAAAAAAAGGAAATTTGGAATTAAAACAATAAATAAATAATTCAAATAAAATGGGGTTAAAACCCCGACGTTCCCAGTTAATATTTTGGGAGCCCCAAAACCCCTTCAAAAAACTGGAACCCCCAGCTTATCCCATCAGAACCTTGAAGGAAGAAACCCCGCACAGGTGCATTTATCCCTCAATGCTCTGGGAGCTAAAGCCTGTCTGTTTGGGAACTGTTAACTTGGCTGAACCCCATCATGTCTCCTCCCCCCAGTCCGGCCGGGGGGTCAACTGGAACATCAGAACAGGGCTCCCCTATTCCTCCATTGCCTAAAACTACTCAGATTACCCGCCCCCCTCTCTCTCTTCCAGGAACCTTTGTTCTCATTAATTTATTCTCCTTTTTTTTTCTCCCTTTGTTCTCCCCCTTTTCTTTGATCTGTATTTTTTTTTCAAACCCTCTGCGTATATAGGCTTGTTTAAAACTGAGTTGGTGCAGGTTTTTTTCCCCCCTTTATGGTAATAGGCACCTGAAATCCCCCTTACATTTGCATGTGAATGTCGCCGGGGACCCCCAATCAAACCTGCACCTTGGGACCGATTAGTTATTTAAAACACGTTTTTGGAACTCTCATCATTAAAGCAGGGGTGAAGGCATTTCAGTAAAATGTAAAAATGGAAATGAGAATAATCAGTGGATGTATGTAGTGTTACAGAATAGAGGACAATTTAAACTGAGTTAAAAAAAAAGACTTTTCCTGAGACAAACAAACTAAGGTGATTTGGGCATGGGGAACAAAAATGAAGAAACTAGGTGGAGGACAAAAACAAGTTAGGTGAGGACCCAATGTTGCAGAATCAGATTTGGTTGGAAATGGGGTCTGATGATATATGAAAAGAATGGGTCTCATCAAAAAAGGATCCGAAAACCACAGAGTTTATTAAAAAAGAAAGGAAAGGCAAACCTGGGAACCCTTTCAACCAATGAAAAATGATCTTTATGATGAAATTTTAAAATTTTGCTTTATCATGTCTTGGGGAAATTTTTAAAAACCTGTGAGGAGAGGGTTTTAAACCCGTGGATGTTAGTGGGTTTTCTTTTCAAAACAATTTCCTTTTTTTCTTTGTCAAGCATCTCATAATCCTCTTCAAGAAAATACTGATATTATTCCCGAAAAGGGCTTTGACCAAAAAATGATGATACCTAATAGCTATATAAGGTTTATGAAATATAAACCCAGGCGTACTGGTACCTACAGATGGAATCAGTTAAATAGCTGCAGACGGATATCTTAGTAAGTATTGTGACACACAGGATAATTTCTGATATCCTGCTCCTTCTAGCACTTTTTCGTTAAAAAGGGTCTGTTTTTTTCCTAAAAAAAAGGACAAAGTTTTCCCCACTTTTTATTTAAACCTAAAACATAAGTTTATTTTTAGCCAAAAAAAATTTATCTACAAAGGGCCCAAATTTAAAATTTTTATTTTCAGGTGTTTAATAAAGTTCTGGTTTATTTTAAATTGGGGGCTGCAAAACCCTATTTTTTTGGGATGTTTAGGTTAAAAAACCAGACATGGACAAATACTACAAATGCAAACAGTGTGCAAATGCAATAGAGATAAAGTCTGAGCCAGAACCCAAAATTTTGTGAAGTGAAAGGCAAAAACCCCAACCACTGCTATCCTCTTCTTATTCTATTAGTGATATAGTATTTTGGTACTGAGATGACGGGAAAAAAAAAACATGTGATGATCTTCCCAAATTAGAGACAAAAAATATAAATGTTGTGTAAAAACTGTTTTTTATTTTTTTTTTTACAAACCCCAATTGTTATCAGTATTTTTGATATTTCCACCACGAGCTCAACAATTGTAGTGTTAAAAAAACATGAAACACTCCAAATATCAAAGGCTTGCAGGATAGTATTATTGATTCATTTTATAAGGTGCATAAAAAGAATACAAATGACAGTAATTTTTAGGTCATTAAAGTTGTTAACATTATAAATACATTTATAGCATGTACTTTTTTAATTCATATCATCTTGACCTTTTATTTTTTACTTTCGTTATTCATGAAAAGTTACTGACTTGTTTTATTTTAATACAGTTGTATTTCACATGAAGAAAGAATCATTTTTAAAAAACAGTATTATCTACCCCGCAACAAAAAACCCCCTTTAAATTACTGCCTCACAAACTCATGGTCCTGGGTTTTAAAATTTTATAGTCCGGCTTAAAAGATTATTTAGTAACTGTTTTATTTACATACAAATAGACAGAATGGGCCGGGGAATGGTCTCGATTCACATCATTATAGAATTAAAAGCTTAAAATAAGTACATTTGCTGTTTAGCTACTGTACATTAAAATTTTGCAGGATACATCCTTGAGTAGGGCACATGCATACCTGTATATACAAAGTTATTCAAAGTATAAGAAAACACGAAGAAATATTCTCCTTGTTCTTATACACTTTTCAAAGAAAAAATAAACCCAAAATATTATTCAAACACTGGTGTTTCCCTTCATCTGTCTAACCTGTTTGGGAATCCCAGATATTTGTTTTGGAGGAAGAGATAAAGCCTATCCAAAATGAATCATTCCTATAGTTTCACAAATTGAATTTATATCAACTCCATTCTTCAATATTTTCTGACTTGGTGGTGGCCAAACTACTAAAGGAATCGGGGCCCAACCCCCAATGAATGGAAAAAACCCACGGGTTTGGGGCATAACATTCACAGAGACCATTCCCTTCTTTTTGTTGGCATTTAACCCTTTATTTTGTCATTAAATCTATACTAAAAAAAGGGAAACCCCTCACTGACTCACTCACTGTTTTATCACTGCGACTCATCACTAAACATGCGTAATGGTCAAACTGGAAGTTTTTTTTCTCCATAAAACATATCCTTCCCACGTAACCCACGTGAACTGACTATAAAGTTTTGAAAAAACCAGAGCCCAAAAAGGGTAAGAAAAAATGCATTATATAATTGAGAAGGCAAAACAATAAGAACGACATTGCATATACAACCATATTCAAAGTGCTGCTTTTCGAAAAAAGACAGTGTAAACCTAAAAAGTTTAAATTGGGTTCATAGACATTTTTAGCTGGCGTCATGCCACGGTAATCCGGGATAAAGTTTTGAGGGCCGGGATAAAAACGAGTTTTTCATCATTTGTAATTAAGTTAAAATTGGGTCAATGGCTTATGCAAATTCCGAGATACTGTGTTTGGGGGGGATTGACAGTATCATCTCCTCCCATTCACCTCATTTGCTGTAGTTGAGCTCGGGGTAACCGCCTTGAGGGGAACCAACTTTTGAGCTGCCCCCAAATACTCACAAAAAAATCCAGGTTAATACACATTTAGAGTTTCCCCACCCCAATCCCCCAGGCACTACTTACAAAAGGTTACATTGACAATCGTTTACGTTTTTTTTTAAAATGTTTTTTTTTAGCACGGAGCTGAAAGTTTCGATGCATGTTCTAAAACGCTAAAAATAAGCATTTAATCACACTTTACATTCCAAGAAGGGAATTTTGTAAAGCATGATTTCCGGTACACCATTAAATTGACAGTTTCCCCGATTTTTTTACCCTCGCCCCCCCTTTCCCAAACAGATGCCCCCAAATTTCCAGTAAGGCCCCGGTGCGATGACAATTAAGTCTGGGACAGACCCACAAAATGATGCAATTGATTTCAGGAAGATTTTTTTCTCCGGACAACTATATTTGCATTTAAAAAGGAGCCCCGGAACTTCCCCATTTACAACCGGGCAAAAAACCCTTTTAAAGGGCCCGGGTCTTAGCTAACATTAAATTAAGCCGGGACATGCAACATCACCGAGAGCAGCTCAGGAACTTACGAACGCATTTGGTGATCACTTCCATGCATCAAACCCGTCAAAAACTTACACAATTGACAAGGTGATGAAGGGCTGCTCGTTTATAAAGCAGCGGAGGGCTGTGTAAACACTAAAAAAACAAAGGCCACTCTGAATGTATTCCGGCTCGCTTTATACCTCTGATCCCCCATTTCAATTGAAATCCCCAAATATACACCCCGATCATAATAAATAAATGAAACACACCCTAGGAACGAAGGCCCTTTGGCTGCGCCTGGGGTTATTCCGAGGGGGTGCAGGGTGTATGCCTGATGAGCCCAGAATTGGGAAGCTTTCCACGATTTTTTATTTTTATAGAAATACTATTTCAAATATTCAATATATATATATCCCTTCCGATTATTTTACCTCAAAACCCCTTGGTTTGGGAAGAAGTATAAAAAAATATGAGGTTAAAGAGAAAAACAGATCACCAAAAGCTTTTTGAATAATAGATATTTATTCAATCAAAATTTTTTTGAAAACCAACTCAGTGTAATCCTCCCTTTCCCTGTTATAATTTTTCCGCTAGATAATTTAAAAAAATGGAAAAAAAAGAGCAAAAGGTGACTTATTACAGGCAGGCAAGCCAAAACTCAATTTGGATATAAATAGGTTTATTTAGTGCCAGAAATATCTTTTTAAGAATGGAAGTTGGATTTAGTCTTTAAATTTTATGGTGGAAAATGTATGCAATGATGATTAAATTTAACTTTCATTACTACAAACATATTTCTGTCGAAATTAAAAAAATTTCTTATATTTAAAATTTAAATGAACTTGAACAAATCAAGTTCATTCCCCCCCCTTTAATGCACGAAGATTAGAGTCACCGTTTTAAACCAAACGATTGCACTGATAAGAAATAGCCTGCCCATTTAATTTTTTTAGGAAGGGGAAGTTTAAAAAATTTTGCAAATAATGTTTTTTTTTTTTTTCCTCAATGGATTCTAACCCCAGCAAAAGGCTACCCTTTAAAAAAAATATATATATATATATATATATAGATTAGAAGAAGAAGATGTAGATAGATATACATATATAGATAGATAGATATATATAGATATATATATTGTGGGGCTTGTCCTCCAGACCGGGGGGCCCCCTTTTTTAATTTTTCGGGGGAAGGGGGGCCCGCCCCAGGGACCCGGGCCCCCAGGCCGGGGCCGTGCCTGGATATCCCCCGGGGAAACACTTTCCCCCACACGGGGGGGGCTACGGAGGTGCGGGGAAACAGTGGGGCCCATCCGGGTTTTATTTAAGGGGGCCCCCCCTTAGTCGAAGCAAGTGGGGGGGAAAGAGATGGGCTGGAGAGAGGACTGGAGGGGGGAGGCATTTGACTGTGTGGGCCCGGACTTTGGGGGCGGGCAAGAGGACATGTACGAATGTAAATAATTGTAAATAAAGGGGGGGTGGGGAATGAAGATGTCCTGTGTGTGTGTCCTTTAATTCACAATAGATAGTAGATAGATAGATAGATAGATAGATAGATAAAAATAGATAGATAGATAGATAGAAAGATATATACATAGATAGATAGATAGATAGATAGAAGATGATGGTAGATAATAGATAGAAGATATAGGTGTTTATATGTCTGTGTATATATAGTATGTATTATATATATATATATATATATATGACAACACTAGACAATAAAAAAACAATTACATTGTCAATCTGTTTTATTTTTAAAAATGTTTTTCTTTTCATTATTTTAAACATTTTTTGCAAAGCTGGTTTTTTTATATACAGTATGTATATGTATATATGTAATGTATATGTGTATTTTGGTGTATGTGTGTGTGTGCTGTAATATGACCAACATTTTACAGTGACAAAACAATTACATTAACAATCATCTTCGTTATTTTTAAAATTTTTCCCTTTTCTTTTAAAACTTTTTAACACACTACTTTTTGCTCAAAGTGGGGGTTTCTGCTAGTATATATATATATTTTTGGAAGAGAAGGTCTGTGTACGGGCGGGGTTTGATATTTGGCCAGATCCACAAAGGGGGACAATGAATCATGTATCATAAAGTAGTTTTTTTTCCCCGAGCTTTTTAAACCCCCACCAGGGGGTTTATCAGAGGATAAATCTTAGACTTACAGGAATCAAAGGCAATATTAAAAACTTTCGGGGTTTGGGGGGTGGTCCATGTGGTCAGGGGGTTTGGGGGGGGGTTATTGGGTGTAAAGTCTTGTTTATTATGAAAAATTCTTCTTTAAATTTGTTTTGGATTTATGTCCCAAATGTCTGTTGATGGGGTTTAATTTGATAACCAGGATTCAGCCAGCTTCTGACACTTTTATTATTGGCTTTAAATTTTGTACATCGCCCAAAAATGTATGTCCTTTGGGGTTTAGATCATAGATCAGTGATAGTGAGTCCTTTCTTTTGATGGCGTTGGGTGTTCCTGATCGGTTGCTTCTTTTTAAGTTTGTCCAAAGTATACCACTGAGCCGAACTGCATGGAAAGCTGTACCGTTCGTGTTTTTTCTTCATTTCTTGTTTTGCAAAAGGGACCGGAGATTGTTCAGTGTTTGTGTGTTATTCTGACACCCTATTTGGATATGGGTTCACCTTCAGACACAGGGGGATAAAGGAGTGCCAGGTAGGGGGGGGGTTCTGATTTGGGAAAAATTTTTGTTGGTTTTGCCTTCTGTGTGGCTTCGATTAATGAATGTTTTTTAGTATCCTTTTTAAAGGAAAAAAGGGGGAAGAGATAGCCTCTTTCATTTTTTTTTCCCTTTGATACAATGGGGGTGGACTCTTTTGAATAGGGAAACGCCCATTTATAATATCGGGGGGTTCTAAGTGTAATGTCTTTTCATTTGCATTTTTTCGGTAAACCTAGTAACCCAACCAAAGTTATTGCTTTTTTTGACTTTGATTCTTGTAAGTGTAAACATTATCCTTCTGATGACGACCCCTGGTAGGGGTTGAAAGCTCAGGAATAAAAACTACTTTTATGATACGTGATTCATTGTCTCCCACCTCCTTGACTGTTCTTTACCACTAAAACCTGAAAAGAATTTTACAATCTCTCAGCCTTATCTGCTATATTCCTCCAACCGTCTCTTTAGCCTCTGATATCCTTCTTAATGGTTGCCCCTATGTTCTCTATATGCTCTACACCACTTGCAAATTTTAGTCTTATATCTATACTCAATAAAAGGCAAAGCCCTCACTGACTGACTGACTGGCTCACTCACTCACTTACTTACTCATATTCACCATCACTAATTCTCCAACCTCCCGTAGGTAAAAGGCTGAAATTTGACAGGCTCATTCCTTACAGGTTACTTTACAAAAGCGCTAAGCAGGTTTCATTTCGAAATTCTACGCGTAATGGTCATAACGGTCGACAACGCCGGTACGTTAAAATTTTATTATGGCCCCATCTTCACAAAATTTGGTAGCGGCTTCCCTGGCGCTTAACTGAAACTCATGTAATGCACTTATTTTCGGTGGTATGACGCCACTGTCGGCCATATTGAACTTTCCAACGGTCTTTTGTTACCTATGGGCCCATCTTCAAGAAATTTCTGCACACAGGTTCCCAACGCTAACTGAATCCCAATTTACGTGACATATATACGCCTTCATAGCCTGCAGCCTGCCAGCGGCGCTATTCCCCATCCCCAATGTAGTCTATCGTTGTTGGCTGTCTGCCTTATATAAGGCCGTTTCGTCTTCAGGTCTCTCATTCCCTTCCTTGCTTCGGCCATGGTATTCACGCCTTCCGCTGATAACCGCAGCCATTTTATTTCTAATCCACGGCCCGCTGTTTTATTGTTCGTTTATTACCATTATAGTTATTGTATAGGTATTTTAGACTTAGTTTACATTGTTCAGGTACCCATTTCTATCTGCCCAACCGTACCCCCATTAACATGTCTATCTTGGTGATCACCATCGACAAAAGAACTGCCACTTACAGAGTGGTTTCCATGCCCTCAGATGGTTTCTGCCTTTTTCCATTCTGTTTGTTACATATTGCACGGCCATATCAGGCTCATTCCTGATATCCGAGGAACATTGTGTCTTATGTATTGAATGACTGCCATACAGGTTCAAGGTGTGGACTGATGACAGTGTTGCGAGATAATTATACTACACAGGAGCACTATAAGAGTGAAATGTTAAGCCCTTCACCTATGGTGTTCTGGTATGTGAGTTGATGGCTGCCGCTGAATTGTTCGGGTTGTCGCTTCTAAGTGTACCGAATGTGGGCAAAATATTTCTTGCATAATCTTCGACAACTGCCATTGCCTCTTACACATTTTTAGATTCACAGGTGACGATTTCAGTAGTGACACTTTTGATGGTGAATGTTTAAACTTTCAAAAGCTGGATGGTTATCGGCGAAACCGGGTTGTATGCTTGGCAACGCTGACAGATGCCGTAATGTCACTTCAACACAAAGTCCTACAAATACCGTCGTAATTGAAACAAACCATGAAACTCAACCCATTATGACAGCAGCAACTGCTGTGAGGATTTGAGGCAAGATTTGCCGCTGGCCAACTGTAATGCTAATGCTCAAGTAAGCTCACTTACAGCTTCTTGTCATATTACAACTGAGGGTCAACTGACAATGTAAGTATACAAAAGAGATCCTTTAACAAAATAATTATTGGTATTTCCTCAGTAAAAGTAAAAGGGTTTACTTTTCTTCTTACGTAAAATTTTAAGGCAGTACTGGGCCGGCTATGTATATTTTTGCTAGTGCCTTATAAAGCAGTTTTTCCTTTGCAACTTTTTAAATCTATATTAATCCACCGCGATTCTTTTTAGTTTCCTGCCAATTCCAAATTTAGGTATGTTTGGTAAATAGAATTGTGGTGATCGCCATGCAGTTTTCTGGACATGTTTAGTGTGTCTAATGTGCTTACGCAGTTTAACTTGTTTATCACGACTGTATGATTGAAAATGAAACAAGATACATAAGCCTTAAACAGAACTTTTCTTAAGCAAGAACTTTTCTTTTCTTTTAATACCAATTATTGTTCTCATTTTTGTGTGAACTGTTTTGTTCCTTGAAGTTTTACTAAAAATTTTTTTAAATGGAAGATATTTTGTCTGTAAAATTATTTGAACACACATGACACTGATGTTGAAATATACTACATAGCAAACTAAAGTCTGCAGAACTTTGGTAATTTTGGATAAACACAGCTTTCGCTAGCTATCTTCAACAAAGCAGATTCTGTATTACATTGCTCTTTTTAAAACCCAAATTGGAAACAAATCACACACATTGTGCTGGGTCTTCCAGGTATGAAAGGAACCGCAAAAAGAAACCACCTTTTCCACAATTTTTGTTAAGGAATGGTTTCTTATAAATAGGCTCGTAGTTTGAAAGAACTGTGGGATGAAGAATAATAGGCTTCTTCAGCACTGGCTGAATAATAGCATGTTTAAAAGTTGTTTGGCATTATACCAGATTTTAGATAATTGTTAGTAATGTGCCAAAATACTAGGACTAATGGCTCTGGAAAGTGTCTTTTAAACAAGTACAAGGGGTATATAATATCTAGTAAGATAATTGCAAGGTTTCATATGCAGGACTATGTTGGCTAGCTGAAAGAAGAAACTGGTTGAAGAAATGTGTAACGCGGGCTGTGCACTGGCCTCCAAAGGAGCATGAATCAGCACCTGGATGAATAATGCTGATCAAATTACTTGAATTTTATTTATAAAGATGTTAAGAAATAGCTCACAGGTCTCGGGTGTATTTTCAAGGAAGCCAGTGACAGATGGCCTTTGTGAGTGTTCATGTTGCTAGGTCTCATGCAGCATTTGATGGGTGAAAATGACAGTTTTGTTTCAAGGTATAGTTCACATTGTGTACAATGTCACTATTAAAATAAATAAATGAAGAATAAATAAATAAGCATTAAAATAATACTTCAGACACAGTTAATTATTTATGCTTACATATTTTGTTATTATTTATTTACTATCACATTTCACAATCCATTTTCTTAAGCTTATCACTGCATATTTAATTATTAGTTATTTTGTCTGAAATATTCCTGCACATACTACACCCATTTCTACCCAGTTCCTAAATATACTTATTTTTAGATTATATATCACTGTACCACTGTAAATCCGGATATCACACTCAAATTGTCTCCTCCGCTCTGTACATTACCCTCTAAGTTTCTCTCATTAATGTTTCCTAATAGGGCTGGTATTTTGATTTGAGTATGAGGGTGGAATGAAGAAATAAAGACATATTTTACCAAGAAAATGCAGCATATGGGCAAGAAGAAGGAACCAAAAGGAGCAGAAGCAGAAGGAAAATCTTATTTAAAAATTGCCTAGAACTATAGTATAACAAACAGTAAGCAAATGTTAGCAAAAAAGAACCAGGCAAGGGAGACTTTCTTCAAAGAAAACATAGGAAAGGTTTAAAACGTGCGAGAATTCCTAAAACTGAAAAATCTCCTTTTGACAAAGCAATTACTTCTAATAAGATTATCCTGCTTAAATATGCAAGGAACTGGATCAATCAACAGAATGGAGGACTGGGCAAAAACATGGCTGAGTAATGGTATGTTTTAATGTGTTAATACCTATAATATGCACCCCCACATGAAAAGTGTACTGTATATACTCACAGATAAGTCCTCCCATGCATAAGTCAGGAATTTGATTTACAGTATAATTTAGTATATTGCAATGTCAGTCATATAAATCGAATAGCGGAAAACTCAATTATTGGTACAAGGGATTATGATAAGCTAACACCCTCCTGAGAGAGTAACAACGAGCACACTTCCTTTTTTTTCTAAGTGTAAAGGCCAATGCGCTGTATCGCAGCCCCTAACCTCTCTATTGAGCTCACGTGACCACACTGTAATACCCAAATCCATTCCAAAGCAACACTCCTGCATTGTTTTGTGTTTTTTGTATCTCACACTCTCATACACCTTATTAAAATAAAGTACGCCTTATCTAATGATGGAATCGCTCATCATAAGAAAATATGAAGCTGGAATATGAAGTCACAGAAGTAGCTTAAAGAAATTGGTAACTGCACTGCTGCAACAAAATGTGATGCATCTGAGAAATTGATGCCTGTAGGAGGCAAGAAGATGGATGTATAAGTCGGCCTCGATTTTATGATCGATTTTTGGGTTTTAAGACCACTTATACGTGAGCATATACAGTAAAGTACCTCTTAACTTCTTTTCTTAATTGAGGATAGGAAGAAATGTCAACACACCCATACAACTGTTACTTGAAACATCTTACCTGTTTCACTGTCTGTGCTCTTGTATTCAAATATAGATACATCTAATGGTAAAATGTTTTGTTGACTGAGACTTTCTGGGTCCTTTAATTCAACCCATTTTGCTGCTAAGAGATTCTCAGTAACTCAAGCTCTTAAAGAAATGCACTTAGATAAGGAGGATCACTCTAACTTCTCAGACAATTAGTTACATTTCAGACATTTCGAGATATTGAGTTTAAAAGTTTTAATTAAATTATACCATTGGAAGTATAGTATTAAAAAAGTATCTTATATAGGAAATACAAAGAATTAAACAATGAGGGTTGTTGTCATTTCAGCAAGACACTCTGGTGATCCAGTTCCCAGACACAAACTATATATCTTTAACCGAAAAATGAAAAGAAAAATTTCTGCCAGAGAGTGCGGGCTCCTTTCAAAGTATTCTCCAGTAACTACACAGCAGATATCCAGCTTCACTAAGGTCCATATTCAGCAGAGAGGCTGCTTTATAAGGTTGCTTTTGCAGCAGAGCCGAAGCCTCTTTCCAAATGTGTCAAAACCAATCCAAACGCTCCTACTCGAGAAAAACTCTTTTTGAAAAAGTATATCACTTTCTCCTGGTGTACAAAAATTAAACACATATATCTTGGACTTCTTTTCACTAGCATAGCAGCTTCTTTGAAACACTGAAAATGGTACAAATCATTATCACCAGCTCAAGGTCACTTTTCACTAGAATGAAAAAAGCTGCTTGTGCTGCAAACAAACTGGCTCTACAAAACACCTCCCAAAGTTCTGCTTTACTTCTGCTATGTAAAATACTATGAATCCTTTGCCTTCCAGTTTTCCAAATAAATACTCATGTAACTTCTGTTCAGCTTGACAAGTCTTTCAGGCTTTACGTCCCATATCCCATATATCTATCAGCTGAATAAACTTAAGTAACTCCTATACAAGGCACAAAAAGACATTTAGTAAATCTTTGATATGTATTGGTTTCTCTTTCTGTAGAGAAATATAAAATTAGACTTTTCAACATAAGTGGCCTCTACCGAGGTGTCATATTTGCTCTCTATTTCTTTTTTTGCTTTTGTCGATGTTCACCTATACTGCTTCATATCTAGCCAAGGTTAAACAATAAAATTTGTTTTTACTGTATAATGTTACAAACGTGATGCAGTATTTTACATATATTTCAGTGTAAACTAAAATTAATAGATCAGTCATATTTTTGACTTTCTGGGTAATTAAAAATCTATTTGTCTGTAAAAGAAAAATGTTATTATACCTTGGAATTATTATTCAGAACTGAGTATTTATCATTTATATTTTTATGCACCCTTTGTTGTATTAAATTGAAATTTCACAGAACTCACCAATGAGGTCTTTACAAGAATATATGCTATTTTTCTATATGTCATTGCAGGTAGAAGTTGAACTCATTGTCTTTGGTCCTAAATCATGATATTACAGAGAAATGTTATTCATTTTAGATGTGTGTTCGTATATCTACTTTGCACACACATAAGTTCTCAAATTCCTTTTCCTCTTGTTCCAAATGAATGCTTTTATAATCTTTTGGGTAAAAGTGTGGTTTATTACTGTATATGCAAGATTATGACCTCATAATTTTTTCTTTTTTGAATGTCTGCTAATGAATCATAATTTAAACATGAATACCTTATACAGCATTCTTCTTTAAAACAGAGAGCTTAGGGAACAAGAAGGAAGATGGCCATAGCTCAGATAGTTTGTTGGAGCTAGAGGACAACTACAATAGGCATCTACAGTAAAGTGCTTGTACTGTAAATGTCTCAATTGTTGCAGCTTATATATCCTGTTTAAGTGGTAAGTGGATTATAAATAGTGATTACGCACATTCTAGCTATTCATTGTATCATTAAATTTGACTCACAATTTCACTTGGGGCAAAAAGAAAGGCAGCATGCAAATGAACAACACTAAACAATATATAAACCTCTTACAAGGCATTTGTAATCTGAAACAAGAAGCTTTAAAGAAAAGCATTATTCTGATTGTACAATGCATAATGTAGAGACCTCTCCCTCCCCAAGCAGTTAGGCTTCCAGAAAGAAAGGCACAGCAAGACAAAGACATGGTTGCAATAATGGTCTATTCCTAACAGTTCAAAATAAGCAAAATGTAAAGTGACCAAAATTTAAATTAAACAGGAACAATTTACAACTAATTATAAACCTTCATTGTTATGGCTATGAGAGATGCCCAAATACTCCGCTTCTCTTTCAGATCTTTCTCTCAGATGACTGTCTCACTCCATCATTATTCCTACCACCTTCACACCTCCTTGCCATTATTGCTCTTTTATTTACCCATTCAAGGTAACCACCTACCTTCTTCCTTCCAGTGTTAGTCCTTTCCTGACAGGCAGTAAATTCATAACTGCTAGCCTCCTCTCCCACCAGACTCAAATGTCTTCCAGCCTACACATCTTACCTGGTTTATCAGCATCTAAAAAAGGACACTCACAACAAAATGAGTGAATTTAGACATGTAGCCTTAGTATCTTAAATTATGCAAAATATGAAAAGGGGTAGCATAGAAGAAAAGAGCACTGGACCCTGCAATGTATCTGCTGTCAAGCACATGTAGAGGTTTACAACAGCATCATCTGTCTGCTACACAGACCCGTTTTCATTTGGAGATAGCAGGAGACCATCTGAGATCATGTTTTTTCACCAGTCCAGTGCCTCTAACAACATATAATCCATTACTGTTGTGAAACCACCTAATGATTAGTGAAGGTGAACACACCAAAGCAGCATGGATTACTGGCAGACTGTGAGGCAAAACAGTACCGTGCCAAACATGTAGTCAACAAAAGGCTCACCCAGGAACTTTCAAGTCTGTTTTATACCAGGCTTTAAATACTTGTGAAACATTCTACTTTTTAAGATTCAAAGATTAAGAATGTCATACTCATTTTGTGCATAAACTTTGAGAAGGTTTACAATTTATCTACATTTTATCACAATGCTATTTTGTTTTTCCTATAGTTGCCTTCCACTTCACATTTATGAAGCAGCCATTTCCACTGCAAACCTTCCCAGAATTCCCCTAGGGATGTTCATTTTAGAGATCAATTAGCTAATTAAGCTGAAAATTTTCCAAGATATTACTGGGATATTTCAGTTTGATGGATCTGCTCTTGAACTGGTGTATTACAAATATTTTATTTTGAATTTAAAAATCTCTGTCTCTACTTATTTTGACTACAAATATTTGAATATGCTTGGCTCTGGTGAAAAAATACTTTTTGGCTTCTGCTTCTAACCTCTGCCCATTTTTGACCTACCTAATCCTATTATTTTAATTTCTCACTCAGCAGTCTCTGCAAATTAGTATTTTTTACTTTTTCATGTGAATATTCTGTTTTCCCCTTATTTTCAGTTAATTTTATCATTATTCAGGTGATGCAATTTTATTTTCCTGTTTTTGCCATGATTTTGTAATAATAATTATGCATGTCAGTGGCTATAAGTGTCATGTTAAGCAGTTTGTTGCCATTCACATGACTTGGATGGTTATATTATAAAGTGATTCATCATTTTCCACATATATGATGCAGGGGCAAGCAGGTACCTTGATTTCGGTAAAGTAGACAACTTTAGTGCTTCATTGTTATTTTTTGATAGAGAACATTTGTTGGTTTTGGCTTTCAGGACTTTGCTTTGTTTCTGTAATTTTTGAACAACGCTTGGCTTTGATTTCTTTGTTTTTTCTTGCTTCTATATTTGACATAAGATTATCTTTGACTGCCATTGTGTCTGTCCCTGAGTTTACATACCTCTTTGCTCAAAATAACAACTATAAAACACTGCATTATCCTTCAGTGTGACTATCACAAATGTAACCTGGGAAAAACAAGAACATGGTGCAAGACTTTATAGCCAGCAAGGTTCTGACTTCCAATTTTATCCAGGAGAAGAAGTTAAGGTGTTCCTGGTATATAAGAGGTTGGGGTGCAAAGGAATGATCAATATTGTGCTGCAAGCAATGAAGTTAGAGTATCCAGCTCCCCAGACACCCAGCACAAACATGTTCAGATGTGCAAGTGTAAAAGCACAAGAGTTTTTGTATTTATGGGGAACCTCTTTCTTAAGTGTTTTGCACCACCACCAATGTAAGTATAGCAACAGAGTGTTCAATATACAGCACTCAGTAAAGCCTTGTTTTCTCTCTCTCTCCCTCTGACTGCCTCCCTCCACCCCCTCACATAAAAGATTGTCCCTCCTCATCCTCCTCCTCCTCCACTCTGGCTCACTGGAACTGGAGGCAGTCAGCTTCCTTTTATAGAGTACCTAGAAGTACCTCCGGTGTCACAAAGATTTGGTCCAGGGAGTGCTTATGGGAGAGATGGGAGCACAAACAATGTAGGGCTCTCCAGCTCCTGCAGCAACCCCTGGCAGCATCCACGGTTCACAGGGCTGGAGTTGAAGAACCTATGTCCCATGATGTTCTATGAGAATCTGGGGCACCTGCCTGTAACCAAGGGTGGCTGCCATCTAGCTGCTCCAAGGGAGGCAGCCCCTAGTGAAGCTGCTTTCCCCAATCTAATTCACCTCTACTCCAAGTAATCCCAGCTGTAAGAATGTTGGCTGTGCCTTAAGTGAGCATAATAAATAAGTTAGAATCAACTGTATTTCCTGAGGGGTGACTGCAGTGTAGAATATTTCTGCAAATGTCCCATTAGTCTGAGACTGCAACTGTGTTGTTGTATGTTAGTAGTATTATAACAGGGATATTCCAACACACTTTTAAGCAAGTTAATCAAGCATTGTGCCTCTTTTCTGGGGGACTCGCTCTGTATTCTCTTGGAAGCAGTAACAGAGAATGCAAAACAAATAGCATGATGTTGCTATTTAAATTACTGGCTACCATGAACAATGTCTCAAAGTTCTGAAGGAAACCCTGGCCACCTGTGGATCATCTTCTTCATCATTGCAAAGCTGATTATTCCAAGGAGCTCTAGAGAGTGAGATGCCTTTTCTATTGGCTACTATCAGAGTTTTTCATACAATGTACTTTAGGGCTATAAATGCTCCTCTTTGGTGTTTTAATATTAATTTCAAGCAGATTGCGCCCCATGTTATTAATGCATTTGTTTGTCTACCCTGTATTCGTTCCGGGTTTCATTTGGGAGCTCCGGTTTTCGGTTAGGGAACTGGCAATGCTAAACTGGCCCTGATGTGTTAGGTATGTTCATTCTCCTGTGCACTAAGCCCTGTCCAGGGATTGTTCTTGCCTTGCACCTGGAGATTGATGAGATTGTTCCAGCTTCCCACAACCCGATCTGAATAGCAGATTTAGGAAATGGATGAATGAGCTAGATTTGTCTACCTATTTATATTACTGTTAAGATTTAACTGCAGGTCTGACATTGTGGTCAGTACCACAGGAGCCTGCAGTTTCTGCTGATGACACTGCTAACGTGGGCTGCATCAGGAGTGGGCAGGAGGTGGAGTATAGGAACCCAGTCAAGGACTTTGTTAAATGGTGCTTACTCAACACCTATAACTGAACACCAGCAAAACCCAAGGAGCTGGTGGTGGATTTTAGGAGGCCCAGGCCCCTCATGGACCGCAGGTGGCAGTGATCATCAGAGTGTGACTGCACGCAGAGGGTGCAGACCTGTAAATATCTGGGTGCAGTTGGTTGATAAATTGGACTGACCAATACCGATGCTCTGTGCAAGAAAAGGACAGTGCTGACGGTACTTCCTTAGAATGCTGCTGCCATCTGCATTAAGATGCTGCAGATGTTCTATCAGACGGGTTGGTGGCGAAATGCCTCTTCAATATGAGTGGTGTGCTGGGAGGAGAAGCATAAAGTAGAGGGACACCTACCTGGACAAACTGGTGAGGAAGGCAGGCTCCCATTGTAGGCACTGCTGGATAGTTTGACATCCGTGGCAGAGCGATGGGTGCTGAGCAGGCTCCTGTTGGATCATGGTCATGTCCTGCTCCACTGACAGGCTGAGGAGACTATTCCTCCCCCACACTACTCTTCAATTCCACCTGGGGTAAACGCTAACATTATACAAAGTTATTGGTCTGTTTTACCTGAATTTTTATCACTTTAATTTAATATTGTTTTTTATCACCATGCTGCTGCTGGAGTATGTGAATTTCCTTGGGATTAATAAAGTATCTATCTATCTATCTATCTATCTATTCATCTATCTATCTATCTATCTATCTACCCATTTCCATTTCCATTCCATCTATCTATCTATCTAATCGGTGTAAGTTTTGTGTGAATTTGACTAATACACATGTATTGGTTTCTGTAGAATTGCATCTTCCACTCACATCAATTAGTTATCAGTGTAACTGTGCCCTACCTGCCTGTGCTCATTTACCTGTTGTTCCCTTGGTCTTTCTACCAACAGTTTGCCATTGTCTGTATAAATACACTTGACATCAGATTCTTTTTTTCCTAATATACTAATTCATTCCTTTACTGACCAGTGGGTTCACAACTAAGAAGCTGTAGCTACAAAGAACAGCTAGTTATAATCCCTCTTTGGTGTCTTTGTGTGTAACTTAGCCATGAGACCTCATAATTGGAGAAGAATATCTAGCATACAGGTTCATAATGTATTTTATTAATGTCTAACAATTCGTCTAAGTATCTAATTGTTAAATGCAAGGGAGCTAGACTAGCCAGGTTTTTCTTTCTTTACCCCAGAGTTTCATTAATTAAAAAGCAGTTCTGTCCAGTTTATGACTTAATTGTTTCCTTTTATTCTTTTGTTTGTTTTAAACTACAGAAAATGCTGATGAGGAGGGAGTAGTTAACCAAAGTGGGCTTTTAGGAGAATTGACCTTGAACTACGGTCCAGTGCTTCTCTCATTCTATTTGGTAAATCGACAATCTCTGTCTTTCCACACTGGTATATGGAAATGTGTCTAGACTGCTGGTATAGCATTTCTGTATTTTCATGTAATCATCTTCCAACCTGTACTAAGATTTTGCACATTTCCACAGCAATTCTGCAAAAATGTGTGTCAATTTATACATTGTTGTATATTTCTTACAAGAGAGGGAAAACTCCGACAGTCTTGTGGGCTTACATTTCTTTCCAACTGAAAATTCTGCCATTTATTCTTAAAGGCAATTCATAATAATTACAACCTGAATGAGGACTGACTTACTAAACTGGCTGAAAACCATCTTGTTTAATTCTTTATGCTTTATTGCATTTATACAAAACACAAAAGTAATGTGAAAATGTAAAATGAAACACCTCAAATGAACAACTCAGATGTTAAAGGGAAACAATGAAAAAAAAAAAACAATTTTGATCAAAACAGTTATCTCAAAATATAATTAAGATGCACATTCTGCCTTTTTTGAGTATCACATCTTTTCCACTTCAGTATTCACTCTAACCACTACTGCTCAAAACACATAAGTTTTCACTGCTTCTTTTCTTACTGTTGTCACTCTTATATGCAGTGCATCGCTTAGCTTGCTTGACAGTCCTTAGCTGTGGCCAACCCTTCATTTTCTCTGTCACTGTTTACTTATTCCTACAACAAATCACATTTTGTTATCCACATATGCTTAGTGTACACATTAGTACATAGTAAGGAAACATAAGTTATTAAAACATACTAGAAACACTTAAACATGCAACATTCTGCCAAGTATATGCTAGAATAGTTGTTTCTGGTGTAGTAAAAATATGACTGTTAAAAATGTTATGATGATTGTTTGTGTGTCAGATTCTGTGGTGTTTAATTAACTTCAAATGGGACTTTTTGCCCTCAGACTCACACTATATTTCTCTATACTCACATAGGATAAGAAAATATGTTGGAAACATGTGACAATATGAAAACCTGATATGGGTACAACACAGAATGCTCCTTCAAGTAGTCAGGGTTCAGCAGAGTGCACTGACAATGGTACTGAAGCAGAATCAGGGATCTTTGGGACAAGTGGTTTTACAGCACAACCTTCATTATGTAGAAGAGAGAAGCCTAGCAAGATGATTCCTTCTTGTGAGCACACAACAAAATATGCATATGATCCAGCATATGAAGAAACATCTCTAAAGGTTAAACTCATGAGAGGATAGGGGAGGTCCAGAAACTCTGGTGCCATTAATACATTTTAACAGAAAGTTCACTTTTTAAATGCTTTGGTTCTGCTTCTTGAGGATTTGAAATCACTGGGCCAAGGGAGCTTTACAACAGATACTTTTATCAGAAGTACTTGGTTAAACTGATAAGGAACAATGTGTGGCACAACTTAACATTTTTGAGTGCACAAGCAAAATGGACTCTGCCAAATAGAACTGTGTTGTGTTTATTAAGTGGTTTAATGTATGAAATTTTTCGTATCATTAACTTGAGATTTTCCTTAAACAAACAAATGGAAAAAAATAAATAAACACATAAATATCTAATAATGAGGTTCCTGTGTTGCTGGTCTCCCCAAAACTGACCTGTTCTTATCAATACAGTGGGTGCTGTGGTATTTTGGGCATGTACTCATGGATTCCTCCCACAGTAGGTGTCCCCAGGTACAGCCTACTTGGAGATGACCTCGTTGCATGCCCTGTGAACTTTCTGTAAATATTTGGCCTAGCATCTGACTTCCCAAGGCGAAGTTGGAGAATGTAGATGGTAATAGGATTGTACAGTCAGTAAGCCACTGTGGCCCCAAATCCAGAAAAAAAAGTGAAGCGAAAATCATGGTCATAAATAAATAAATAAGTGGAGGTTAATACAGAAAATACCTTCAAAATACCAAAAATTGTATTAGGGTAGAGTAGCAAATCTGCAAAAAATAAAAGAACTGGTGGTAAAATTTATATTTATCTTTTCTCACATTTGAATAGTTTTATTTTTCCACTGCTGTATATTTAATCATCGAGAAGTACACATGCTGTCACTTTTCTAAATATTTCTGGAGAAAAGAATCAGAAATAGTTTTCTCTGTATATTTTGTAAAACATTATCTGTCAAAATGATAAATACTTGATGATGTTTACACATTTACACATGTTCTAACACATCTGACAACTTAGTGTTTTCTCAGACCAACAGAACTGTATAACCTGTTATTTCCTACAGTGTGGATATTTAATGACCGGAAGTAAGATGGTTGGCCGGTTTTATACTCATTTTGTTTTAGTTTTGCATTGTAACAAGTAGACTGTAGCTAAGGCAGAAAATACACAATTTAAAAATCCACGAATCAGACCTACCACAGATCTGAATGTTCATTCTTCATTTGCATTGGCTGGAAAATCATTATATTTATTTCCCCAGAATACAATTTAGCTCCATACTCAGCTTGTGTGGCTCTACTTGGGAAAGTTATTTCACGCATCTGTGACCTGCACAATAAAGCATGTTTTTTGGTAAATACACAATTGCATACAGTTTACCACTGTGCCTTCTTAGCCTGTACACTGTATATTTATATGGACACACTTTTAAAATGTATGTTTGGATGTAATTCTCAGCCTGGAACAAACCTGATCAACAATACAATTTGTAAAATCTTCTACAAGTTAATAAAAGGCAAATAACCCAACTGCCCTAGCTACCCAAATCTACAGGTCCAGATGTAATTATGTGCAACTTTTAATGCAATGCACTTTGGAAACATTGCTCGTTATCGAGAAAAGGTGAACACATCGCGACCGCTGTTTGACTGACAAATTGCTTCCCCGGCCATTTTGGAATGCAGGGCAGGTATGCTTATTCACGACAACAAAATAAATTTTGCACCTCTATGTTATAGCTGCATCGAAAATTTCCTCTATAATTAGATCTACCACCCTATATATACAAACAAGGTTAAGGCTATCAAATCTATGTAACACATATATAAAGGTTTAAGGTTATTCTAACCAAATAGGGCAGTAGCTTGTCTGTTTAGCAATGTCAAATATACATTTCCTATCCCTCTCTTATTCTGTCTATCCTACAATCTGCTTCCATGCAACCTCAGCTACCTACTGTCAAGACTAAACAATCCTGGCATTTAATGCCAAATGAATGAAGTTAAATATATCAGAGCAACCAATAGTCATGAGTGGGCGCACGGAGCATACAAATAGCCAACTCCACCTCAGTCCTTAGCTGTCAACTTAACACGCAACTTCATTGGAGCCAGCACACATGGAAGAGAGAGAGAAACGTTGTTAGGATCGCTCTGTGGAAGAGGGTGGCATGTGTGTGTTGAGAGAGAGGACAGTAGACACATTGAGCTCTAAAGAAAGCAGAATTTACAAGACCTTCTCCTCTACTTAACACTAGAATTACTAAAGTTTGCAAAAACTTCTAGGTCCCATCCCATCTTAAATCCTCTTCAGACCTCTCTATCAGTGTCTTTTGTCTTGTAAAGTGTGTCTATCAACACAAGTAGCTCATATCCCATTCCCCACCCACCACCTAGCTCAATTCACAAGGGAAGTTTCAGTGCTCCAGTGTTTATCTTGGAGCGGTATGCTGGAGTTGTACAGGCAAATAATATATCATATTGAATACGTGGCATTTTATGTGTTCCAACTTAACACCTATGTAAATATGTTTTTCAAGTGATTTAAAATAAACAGTGACATGAAATGTATAATGTGTCAAGCCTGAAGTCCAAATATCAAGTATGCCAATTTCACAAAAGGTACAAGTGTAATATGACAGCTTCCATGCTGAAGCGGTAAGAACTGCTGATCTAGGCTGTGAGGTCACCAGATCGATTCTGGCTGCCTCACAAATTCTACCATTTTGACTAGTGAATCAGTTCTTTTATTGTTTAATATTATCTGTAAAACGGTTTGTTACATATTTGATTTAGAAAATTGTGTGTGTAAAATTCTTATGAAAATTTGTAAAAGTAGTGTTTTTTTTTCCTTTTCATTCTCTTAGCCACGACACGACATTAACCCCCACCACCACCCCAGATCTGACTCTGTTGCTTTTATTTGGAACTGGGAATTACTGTAGATGAGTGGTGTTTTGAAAAAATGGAACTGGAAATTTCTGATCTGGGGATAAAAAGGACACAATAAACGCCAAAGGTGAATCTGCCTCTTTATACCACCAATTACTTTTGAATTTTTTTATTCAGTTTTATTGAGTGTCTCTGCTCACACTGAATTAGTATGCAATCTTATGGTCCATGAAGGTCAAAGCTGCACTGACAAAAAAAAAAAAACAGACACGGTATATATGATATTTGGAATAACTCATTTTATGACCTGTATATTAAATTTCAGGAAAACATTGTGTCATGGATGCAACATTATTCATATTCATATTCTCGCATGCCTTCTTTGGCGCTTGTAATCAGTGACCGCTTTTTTTTCTTCCCATCTTGCCCTGACCAACATTTTGATGCATGGTGGTGTTTCTTTGTACCCAGACATGCAGTAAAGAAGTATATTGCAGTTGCCAGAGAGTACGTCTCAGCTATATACAATCATCAAATCAAATGTTACCAAATTCAACACACCCTAGGAATCAAGTCTCTTCCTACATTTTTATGACATGTGTACCTGCTGTAATGTACACACTTCTCTGTGCTGTGGTTCCTATTAAACTGAAGGGCTCGCCTGGCACTGAATTATTTGCTTCTTCCTGGGTGAAACAGCGGTTCTAAAACAGAGAAGTTTGTCGATGCCGCACCTTTTCTTTTCCATCACCTTTTCTTTGTAAGAAGCAATGACGGTTACCTTGCAAGGTGAGCCAAGAATACTTTCTCAGTGGCCCCTATGCATGCCTTGAATAGTACATGTGTGTTGGATCGCCACTAAGCTGCTTTCTGTTACAGCGCAACTGGCCACCTATGTGCCTTAAGTTCGCACTGAATAAGTCTACTTTCCTGGTTCATGATGTCAACGCGAAAGCACCAGGAAAAGAAAGAGACAAATATATGCATACTTTGAAGAAATCATTTTATGACCTGGAAATAGTGTACCAATCAGAAAACATTGTCGCACTAATGCATATTTGTAAACTAATAGCGCTAGATCTGGGTATAAATTTATAGTAATTTCAAAGTTAGCTTTTTTCAGTTTTACCTTCTGAGTCACGCCCATATGTCCTACCCTCCCTCCCAGCCCCGGATCTGACCCTAACCAACAGCCAGCATAAATTTACACCCGATCTGACGCTGTTCATTTTCGCCATTGCATTAGTGCGATGATGTTTCTGATTGCACAGATTTCAACTACTAAGTACAAAGTATGATGAATTCACATATAACCCTTTTCTAATGTTGTGTTACTTTATCTGTGCGAAGAACGCCACCATTTTGTGTAGTGGTTAGCGATTCGCCCCTCAAACAAAAACTATGTGGTCAAATCCCGCCCAGCGGAGGTTTTTGTCAAAATCTACGTTGGTTGTTTTGTATGTGGTGGAGTCATAGTTTCTCGTGGCATACCTAAAGTCACTTCAAAGTGGTACAAGGTGGCAGTATTAAAAAGGCTTCGTCACTCATGAACTATGAGAAATGTAAGCTGAAAGGCACTGGCAAGCAAGCCAACGACTGGTATATGGAAATAAATTGTTGATCATTAAAGGAAAAAGTATACATGGGAATTGAACTAAATATTGTTTAAGTGTCATGCATATCCAATTTGCTACCCTTACCCAGTAAGCTCGGTCACAGTTCTTTCTCAGTTGATACTGTATATCAGACTGTATTATCAAAACAAAGAGCAAGAGATAGAGCAGGTGAAAGGAAATAATGGAAACGTGCCCTCATATGTGACTGAGTTCTAAAACTCACTTTTTACTCTGTTTTGAGGTAGGAGGAGGACATTATTTGACTTAGAATAACTAGAAGTGTGTGCAAAGTTTCCAAAGAAACTGTGGTGTAGTACAGTATAATTGCCCCTGAGAAACGTTTTAGGTTCAAATCATTATGATGTATAGTATTTATCATTATGAAATATTTCTGCACGTGTATTATGCATAATACTGTATATTTTCTTCAGGTATTGCCCATTGTTATTGGGGAGCAGCTACAAAGTGTCAGCATGAAAACATTTCAACATCCTGGTACAAGGTAATTATAGAGTAAATGTGCTTGTACCTGTTTTTCAACAGATGTAGTTGTGGATTCCAGCCTTAAAATTGGCATTATTTATACTCCCTCCAGTCAGGGGTGGAAGTCGAGGCAAGGACTGAGCTGGAGAGCGAGGGACAGGAGGCTGCCAGGAAGGCAACAAGAGACCAGGGCCCTGGACTTTGGGGAATCAAAAAGAAGGCACCAAGCCATGGAGTGCACTGAACTTGTAAATAGTGTAAATAAACAGTGTGTAGGAGCAAAATATGCTGTCCGCCTGTCTGTGCCGTAGCCAGGTTTCACATAAATGCATATTTGTCATACCACTTAAGTTTTATTGACATTTATCTAACTCTATATTTATTGTTCTAGTATCAGAAATGTAGTTTAAGTAATTTGTTTTGGTTTTACCACAGATGTGTTTTTTCATACTTTATTCTGTTTTCTTTTTCAGATATTCGCCTCACAGGTTGAGAACCACTGCATTAAGCACCAATCAAAGAACAGATAAATGGTATGGTCTCAAACAGACCTCTCTCTTGAGTATTATCCTTCAAAGTTACATATAGCAGGTAAAAATCAAGCACAAATCTAACCTCAGGACCTAAAAAGATTTCTACAGGAAGAGATTCTGGGTAGTTTGTTACTATAGTGCTTTCTTAAACTCTATATACACAGTCACAGCAGCTGTAAGGCGTGGGTCGTGGCCAGATCAGTGACTCCAGTAAACCTGTTATCTGCATTTACAATGCACCTGCATCAACCCCCCATATCTTATCTGTCGCTTTACGAGGAGACAGCATTGTTGGGAGCTCTGCTGTTGTTGCCCCCGCAACAGATGTACCAGTCTCTGCTAGACGTGGAGATCGGACTTTGAATTTCAGCGTATGTCTAGTTGGAGGAGGTCAAAAGAGAGCTGAACCCCACATTTTCTCTTGAATGAGCGCCGCATTAATAGGAATGTTTCTTTGAACGTAACATCACTGAACCACATAAAATGGCCTTTCAACGCTCTCTGCAAGGCAGCACTACATACCGCTATAAACCCGAAGATTTTCTTTCTTAATTTTTGCTCAGTCTTTCAAGAAAGTTGATCAGCGCTGAATGGCGCAAATTGCAAATTCATTGACGCTTTTTGTTACAACTGAAAGCCGCAAAATATAGTTTTTTCTAATATGATCTGTTATCGCTGTGGTTCGCTATTTCTATTGAGAGTGGATGAGTTAAATTCCAATGGATGCTTTTCAGATGTTGAAGCAGCAATAAGCAAAAGGTAATACTGAAAATCACTGAAAACAAAAAAACAGCAAAAATGGTAACAGCAAAGCTTAAAGAAAGAAAAAAAAATTACAATGTTTCTGTTTGGGGGATCATTCTGTACACCGATACCGCTGCCACACAGAACTAATCCGCCTGGTGGATGATTCATTCAGGCATTTCATTAAGTCTTCGGGCAATTCTTTGTAATGAAAGTATCTGCTAAATGTACCTCTGTGGTAACGTAGATTTCTATAGACTCGGCCATAAAAGTCCGTCAACTATAAAATACGCTTGTTGTACCAGCACTCTACAGTAAAGATATTCGCTTGTGGTAACGGAATTGTAATTAGAAGTTTATGAGTAAAACTCTGGTAAAATATCTGGTTCATAGAATAAGACTCTTATTTGTGTTCAGCTCTATTTTGTAGCTTTGCCTGGGGTGTTTGATATGAGAGTGGTGTTAGTTGTAGTTCTGTTAATCAGGATGTACTGTGAAGTGCTGTGTGCAAGAAACTTTTCTTTATACAACGCTTTTGTAGATTTTAGTTTTTATTTTACCCATTAGGCAAGTATGGCTCTAAGGCCTACTTTTGTCTTCTCTTTTGCTTCTAGTGCTTCAAGTCAAATACACTCGTCAACCATACCACCTGACACCATCACTGGAGCTTTACATTGAGTACTAACCTTTGAGCTTTGTGTTCTCTTGAACTTGTCCTTTCATTTCTGCACCTCACTGTACATGCCAATCATAGAATCCTGTCTCTTTATTCCTGTCGAGCAATCAGCCCCTTCCTTAGTTTTCATTCCAAACAATTGGTTAGTGGTGTTATTTAGTGTAGCCTATCCATCCTTTCATTTGCAGGATAGGCTTGCACAAAGCATGTACATTAACACCATAATAATAAATACAAAATAAAATGACATTTGAGTTTAAGTATTTAATATTGTGTTCATTTATGAAAATTTAGGAAAGTATGTTTCAATAAATATATGCAGCATTTTCCGGAGACCTTGTTCTATTTGAATATGTCTCTGGAAATGCATCATGTGTATGGTTTAGGCAAACACTTTTACTGCCGCTCTTTTTTGGTGTATTTGATGGCATGGTGTTATAGAGGATGCCTCGATGATAGCCATTAGTGAGAACAGATATCACTTGCTGTTGGTTTGATGAAGTTATTGTACTTGAGAACGTGTGGTAGTTCTAGTGGTAAAGGGACAAATTGCACACCACAATAAATGAAATGTATCTAAGCCTATTATTATTTTTATAATAGTATATATAGCTTTTCAATACCAAATATGATCTATTTTGTAAAACTGAAGATCTCATTCCAAAATAGGAAGCGGTCTGATACTGAAGTGCAGAGATGACTTCACACAGATGGCTCAATACCTAAAATGCATAGCAAATCACCTTTTAATGTTGAGAGTCGTGTAGTTGCATGGTCTGCCCATTTCTTTGAAAAACTTTGAGGAAGCTTTAGACTGTCCTACAAAATAGCTGTTACAGTCTTGGAAAATCCCAGAAGAAGTGGCGAATTATATGTAAGGAAATTTTCATTTATGAAAATGTGTCAGTTGTGGATGGAAAATGAACTTACACTTCCTGTTGAGAGATGTGTATCCCACCCACCACCACCATACCTGGCCTGGGCTACTGTCTCAGTTGATACTGTGGTATTTGAACAAAGAACAAGAAGAGATTGAGGTGGGACTTAATTGTTAAATCCACTCATATTTGTGTTAAGTTCTACTCAACTCTCCCTCTAGTCTGTTTGAGGGCAGATGGAGGCCTTTTTTTTTTGTTTGACAAAAAATAGAAATGTGTAAAATATCCCAACCCAAACCAGCATTGAGATATGGTAGTGGGTAGAATAATTGCCCCAAAGTAGTGGTAATGCTGGCCATCTCAGCCATGATTTTAACACTTGTTTTTTAAAGATGTTTTCTATATGATTGTTTACATTATAAGTGAGTAAGGCCATGTTCTACCAGGAATTGCATATTGTTATTTGTGGAGCAGGTATGACGTTTTATCATATCATTGTAATCTTATTGGACATCAGGAAACCAAAAGACTACATTTGTATGCATTTGTATTACAAACAGAATCTCTATGATCCTGACTATTATCAAAATGTGACATGAAACTGTGACATATATACTGTGTGCTTTGATGTGTGTAGTTTCCCTCGACATTAAATATAACCACAGAGGCTTATAAAATAGTGAAAATCATGGTGTCCAGGTCAGGAAAATAGGGAAGCAGTTGTTGATTCTCAAAGTGATTCATGCAATCTCAACCCACAGGTTCAAGTCCAGAAGGAGTCACCTGGAGGCCTGGAAGAGAGAGAAGGGTAAGAAGAGACAATTCACCCACAGATGTGTTCATAATGAAAGTTTTTTAATAGGTTGTACCATCAGAGTATGTAAAGCAAGCCACATAATGGTCGAAGTAAACGCTCTTGTCAATGTAGTTTTCATGGGACTAATTCTGTGGCCAAATAGGCACTAAACGCTTCGTATAACGTTTAACTTAAAATGTGTTTCCTTTTATGTAAACTGTACATATATTGTTTCTTTATTTGCTGGATATCTTTGCATGCTGTAGCTGTTTCCTGAACAGTTTGTTTGGATGTTGCTGTGGTTCTAATTGCATTGTGTCACTGGTACTGCATATTGGCACACAATTGTCAATAGTTACAGCTCAGTGGTCTCTTTCCTAAGCTAAAATAAAACTCTTTAACGACACCTGTAGCAGTTTGTTTCTGCACTAATTTATTAAACACTCTGCTCAACACATCATGAATTCTTCAATTTCTAAGCACAAATTTCATGATCAACTCTCATATTATATTTTCATAATGACAAGTTAGATAATGCTTACATTTGGAAATCAGCAAACTTGGACACAGAGCTCCACTATCATTAAAATCTTTCTACACACCTCTACCAAGGCTATCCAATGAAAATTGTATCATATTTACAAAGTTGGGGAGGTATGAGACTAAATTAAAAGAAAAATATATGTTAAGATGATGGGAGGAGAGACCTGAACCTCCAGGCTTACAAATGTACATATCCAAATATTGGACAGTGATGGTATGGCTAGCGACCACACTATAAAGTTTACAGTCAGAGTATGCATACACATATATATGGGGAATGGATGAATTAGACACGCCTTTCAATGTAACTTTTTATGAAGGCAGACGCTGAGGTTTGAAGCCTCTGGAACACCCAACCTTCTGTTGTAGACATTCCACCATATTCCTTCCCTTCTGAACCTCATTGAGGAGTTCTTTTCCTGATATCAATCAAATACAGCAAGAGGCATTAGTTAGACTGAAGTAAAAAAAGAATTGACCATAAAGTGTCAGAAGATGGGATTGAACACATGACTTCCAGGGGTCATACGTACATGGCCAACTATTTACAGTAACTTGACCACTAAGCTACAGCAACTGTTGCTAGAAGCCCACTATCGTAACAGATTGTACATTTGGAGTAAAGAGTACAGTACAAATGGGGAAAAGGTACATAATGGATGAACTAGACACGCTTGTCAATGTAACTTTTATGGGCAGCAGCATGCTGAGGTTTGCTTCCCGGAGCACCCATCCTTCTCTGTTGTTGACATTCCACCATATTCTCCTTTCTGAACCACATTGATAGTTTCTTCCGGATTCCTCAAATACAGTAAGAGTAAGGTATTAGAATGAAATAAAAAAAGAATTAACCATCAAGTGTCAGAAGAGGGATTGGAACCCATGACTTTTAGGGGCTCAATGTACATGGTCAACAGTTTTATAGTATTTTGGACCACAGGGCTACAGGAACTGCCGCTTACCACCCCACTACCACAACAGAGTGTATCTTTACGGTACATATACAGTATAGCAAGGAAACACAATGGATGAGTTAGATACACTTGTCAGATAGGGGTTTAAATCAACAAGTTTTCACATTGTTATCCAGTTTGAGCAGTCAAATTAATATAAAGGAAACTGAAGAGGCTTATTTATATTTAGTTGTCTGTCACACAATGGAGCACCATTGAGGTAACTGATGGTGTCAGAGAGGAGAGAGGCAGAGGAGGAAAAGGAAAGGCTAGGTTTTTGCACAGTGGATTTTGAAATCATTCAGTATTCAAATGTACCGCCGTTCCTTGTGAGTTTGCATGTTTTCCTCTGTGTTGGTTTTCTCCAGATTCTCTGGTTTCTTCTCACAGTCCATAGACATGCAGGTTCGCTGAACTCCTGGATGCTAAAATTGTTCTTTGGTGTATGTCCTCATTGGGAATGGCTGGTGCCTTGTTCAGTGATCGTTCCCGTTCCCATTACTGTGGAAACACTCCATCTCTCCCAATCTGTTTCTGGATATGTAGGGTTAGAAGGGATTTCTGATTTATGACAATTAAATTATGGCACTGCAAAGACTGTACTGTAAGTTCTACTCGTAGTACATCAATGATTCCATCAGCTTCTTACAATTTAACATCTCAAGTACCCATCTGCACATATTATGGTCCACTCTGTTTTTGAATTATAAGAGATATTCTTGATGATTGGTTCGGGTGGCTGCTCTCACTGTAAATATCAGCGATTGTGCTGATAAATGTGGATAGTCCACTTTTCCTTTGAGCTAACGAGAATCACATTGCAATTGTGAAAAGTCATTGAGCCGTGAGTGCAGAATGAGGCTTATTCAAGTGATATTTACACAGATAAGTGTATCATGGAAAAGTACCTGGTGACTTGGTGCGGACTACAATGAAGGTACATTTGTTATTAAAGAGAAATTTGTCTGTGTTATATTGGAATTGATCTCACACTTCCTGGTTCATAACCATTTATGCTAACCAATCACTACCATAACAGGCCTGTTTCTGGTTCGAGCTGATACAGTACATCAGACTATCAAAATTTGAATAAAGAACAAGCATTGAAGTGGCAGCTGTTTAACTTGACCTAACATTTGTGGCTTGAGTTCTTTTCTCACTTTTAGTCTATTTGGGTGCAGATGGAGACCATTTTATGATTGACAAATTTTTGAAAGTTGTAAAGTTATGTAGTGAGTAGGTACCTGCCTAAAGCAGTGGGATAATGGGTTCAGCTCCTGGCCATGTAAAACTTATTTGTGTTTATATTTATAATTGTTCATATTTTCAGTGAATGGGGCCTAATTCCATTAGCAGGGAGCAGGTATGAGGTCAAAAGGAAAGTATCATTGTACCTCTTTTTGGACACTAAGTAATTGGTAGATTTTTTATCAATTGATAATAAACAGATTGGTTGTGATCCTGGACTGTTCCCAAACTGCAAACTTAAAATGAAATGTGTGTTCTCATGTGTGGTAATTTATATAGAAATGACATTAAATATATTTAATGGAAAATTGTGAAAACCATACATTGCCAAGTATTTTTACAGTATTTGACTACTGGCTATGGCTGCTGCTGCTACAACTTCAAGCTATCACAACAGATTGCATCTTTGAATTGTATATGTATGGTATAAGGGGAAAAGGTACACAATGGATGAATTAGACACGCTTGGCAGATAGGGTTCAACCAATGAGTTTCCACATTGTTACTCCAATGCGAGTAGTCAGCTTAATATAAAGGAAACGGAAGAGGCTTCAATGACTACCTACAATTCCCATGGTGCACTGGGAGGCAAGTGGGTCAGTTCATAGACAGGCAAGAGGAAGGACTCTCTTTGAAGGATATAAATGTGTGAAATGAGATACAAGTAATTTAGCTGGATCATGCCATCAACCATGACCTGGAACAAGAGAGAAGCAGGTCAACAATGGCCCCATGTGTCACACATTTCCACAGTGGCTGGTATAATGTAATGTTTTGAAAATTAAAACGTGGGTACAGTAACGGGTAGAGCAAAACTTAAGGTAAATGTACACTGTAGATCGAGAAATGGTACATTTCACAAGAAATACAATACGAGCAAATGTGTGTATTTTCAGAATAGCAAAAAGACCCTGAAAGAGAGAGAGGCAGCCTGTCTCTTTGCCCTGACCAACAGATTGCAATAGTAGTAAGTGGTGCTGGCCAACACGCCACTGTTCACTGAAATAGGAAATGATTCAGTGTTTATCATTTATCTATCAGTGTGTAGTTGATGTTTAGGACAAGCTATTCATGTGATGGTTTGTATGTACATTTCTGAATGCAAAATAACATTTTTTTAGAAGAGAATGGTTTTGAAATGTAATGTGTACTTTGTTGTCAGGTGTGTGACTTGTTTTGGCTGTGTGATTTTTTGTGTTTATTGTGTATAGAGTTTGTATAAGATGAGCTGTAGTTTCAGAAAATATTTGTAAAAAGTGAGAAAACTGTAAACGACTGTGAATAGAGCCACACTGCAGAATAATGCATAGAGCTAATTGAACTGTATGTGTTATCACACACATGCATTTCATCCTGAAACTAATAATTCTAGTGCAAGTCTGAGCTTTTTAAATATCGAGAAAACGTAATGACATGAATTCTAATAGACCCTGTTTGATGATCTTCACTGTCTCCGCCTTCTATCGCTCAAGAGTGTTTCTTTTGTTTATAGAACTCTTTAGTGAGGGATGTTATAGAGAATGTGTTTCTTTTAGCCCTGACTTTGAATAGCAAGAGTTTAGATATAAATGTATGAATATTTAAGTCTTTAGTAAAATAATTAGAATCACTTTGTTGTTGACTCCGTAAAACATATGCAGCAAAATGTGCATCATTGAAATCCTGACGAGCAGTAGGTACAATATTACCAACTATATACAATTTTTTGTTGATTTTTCCTTAGAGAAAATATTTAAAATCAAAAATGGGTATTGAACTCGAGCCTCTTTTGGTTGATGTAAAGTGTATGTTAAATCCACTATGCAACCTCCAGACATGGTTGGTAGGTTTTTCTGCTGATACTGTACTTTATACTGTATGATTAAACAAAGACTAAGAGGATTGAGGTGGAAGATCAATTTTCAAGTGGATCTCATGTGGAATAAACTTCAGGAACTGGGTGGATGTAGTGATTAGGAAATCTGGCCACAAATGAAAAGCACAGGTTCAATCTATGTCAAAGATAAATTTTTTAAAATATTTTTAAATAATCTTCTTTACTTGTATTGTATAACTATTGTACTTGAAAAGCAAGTATAAGGTGGCAATAGGATTATAATCTGTTTTGCTCCCATCTTCTTTGAAGTGAGAGATGTTATAGAGAATGTGTTTTTAGCCCCTCACTTTGAATAGCAAGAGTTTAGATATAAATGCTGGAATATGTTAGCCCTAATGAAATAATTAGAATCACTTTGTTGTTGACAGTATATGCAGCAAAAGTGTGCATCATTGAAAACCTGACGAGCAGAAGTGTACAATATTGATAAATATATCATTTTATTTTTTTTTTCATTTTTCTTAGAGGAAACATTTAAGGTCATAAATCAAATTGAACACATGTTTTGTGTGATGTAGTAGTGGAATGCTATCCACTATGCTACCACCAAACTGAGTCAGGAGGTCTTCTCAGTTGATACTTTATATCATACTGTATGATTTGAACAAGATCAAGGGATTGAGGTACAAATGTAGAAGGGACCTCATATGTGAATAAATTTACAAACTATGGTATAATTTTATTTTGCTCCAGTGCGTAACTCCAGAAGAAATAGAAAGGTGTGATATCCATCCATCCATCCATTTTCTAACCTGAAATCCAAATACAGGGTCACGGGCCTGCTGAGCAATCCCAGGGCAATAAGCAGCAGGAACCAATCCTGCAGGTGCCAACCCACCGCAGGACACACACACACACCAATGACGCATTAGGCCACTTAGAATCGCTAATCCACCTTAACCTGTAATACGTCTTTGGATTGTGGGAGGAACCACGCAGAGACACGTGGGAGAACATGCAAACTCCACGTTAGGGAGTGGACCTGGGAAGTTAACCCTGGTCTCCTAACTGCCAGGCAGCAGCGCTTACCACTCAAGCACACCGCATCAAGGTGTGATATTTTTCCAAAAAGCAACAAGTAGTGGTGGTGTAGTGGTTAGCATATCTGCTCTTAAAGGAGAAGCTAGTTCAGTCTCTGCATGATGTATGCAGTATTATATTTGCTTTTGAAGTATTTATCACCCTTTTATAGTAAATTTGTTTTGTTCTTTTTATCAGTATTGTCGCTATTTTTCTATTGGGTTCTAAAGGTGTTTATTTTGAAAAAAAATAGGAATGCTGGGTCAAAATAAAATATTTAGGTATATATTAACATTTGGAATGTAATCAGGTTTTTGGTGTGATCCTAGGTTGCAAAAAGTTGAAATGTGTGAAACGGAATGTGTCCATTGATGTACATCTCTAATTTGTACTGAAATTTACAGTACAATATAGTGGAAAGTGATCTGTGTGAAAAACTGAAAAAAACGCTTGTGCATGAAATACCAACTCACATGGTGGTGCGCAAGATGTGTCTAAATAGAAATCATGTGTAATCTCATTGTACAGGTTCAAATCCAGGAGGAGGCAAAGTTCCCTGAACATGGTGTTATAGAGAAAAGAAAAGTACAAATAAAAGGGAGGATAAGACCTTTATGATGTCTTCTGGACCCTTAATTGTAAGAGTGGTGCAATATCATTACTGGAAGACATCAGAAAGCAATAATTATAATTCCTTGATTAAAAGCGCTAAATATGTAAATCAAATGTACCCCTGGAATACACACTGAAGTAATAAATAAAATAGACAAGTATAAGAAATAAGTAAAGTTAAAGTATTCTCCTGAAAATTCAACCTTTTAAATTCAAGTGTTCACTTTTACATAACATTAAATTCTCTGTGAGTCACAATAGATTTTATACTCAGAAGCTGGCACTGTTTCCAATGATTTACAATACAGCCTCTGAGGGAAATAAATCTGCATTTGTTTCACACTGTAAATAAGCAAGAATATGGCACTCACCCTTGATTTCCCTTTGTGCATTAAAGTTAATATTTTTTGTGCTCATAAGGTACAAGTGAGTGCTTCCATTAGCAGCTGCATTTAATGAGGGAGAAAGAGGAACAGGCCCTTGCCCTTATTCTGTGTGTTTCAAGGAAGATGGTTATATTTATATCTCACTATTTTGGGAGCCCAGATTTCACTGCTCAGAGCTGAATATTATCAGTAATCTGAAATGACCCATGTCACAATCTTGTCCGCTTACCTTCAAGATGTGCCATCTTCACAACATTGTAGAAATATAAGCCCTAAAACAAATAAACAAATGCTTTGTGAAATTTCTTTTCATCCTCAACTTCTTCTGTCATTCTCAAATGCTCTTTTAATTGTTGAGCCACACATCTGTATTGCTTTGTTACTGCAGATGTTGAGTTCAGATATTATCTTAAGATATTTCTTATTATTCCTTCCTATCTAGCTAAAAAGACCTACCTTGTATGCACACACAACCTGTACAATAGAAAGTGCACTTTGGGATATTTATGCTAAAAAAATCAAAACATTTTGAAACATTCCCCTTGTCTGACTCCATCAGTAGTCCACATTTTGTATGAGGGCGGTGTTTCAGCTCTTTATCAGGTATAAAATCAGTCACGCTCCATTAAGCAGTAGATGAGTCAGAGGATACAGAGTTGTTTCACAAATTGCCAGAGACATTCTGATGGCAACGCCTCTAAGGGGACCTCATTGATCCTTTGCCCTGAAGGCTTATGCTACTGCTGGCGTTTTTAATGGCTGTAAAAGTGTTTCTTTTTAATGGGAATTCTTGGCTCTAAGTAAAATAAACCTCCTTTTCATTGGATGTTTGCCGTCAATGGTGGATAAAGTGGAGAGTGAAGGTTTTATGCTTCACATTTGTAGAAGCACATCAGAATATGTTGTAATGTACAGCATCAGATTGGATTTGGTAGATGAAGGAAACAATGGATGGTAATCAAAGCATGTCTACCACATCTACTTTCTTGTACTTCAAGTCTGAAACAAAACCTTTTAACACTAGAATTACAGAGCCTACGAGAAAAACTCAGAATCCAGCTCCACCTTAAATCCATTCCCACCTCTCCATCAGAATCTTTTGTCCTGTAAATGTGCCGATTAAGACAAGTAAAAGCAAGCAGCCTGCTATTCCATCCCCCACTGACTTAAAAAGTACAAACTTCTCCCAGGTCATTCCTGCTTGAATATTTGGGAGGAACTGCAGAGTCTTAGAGTGGAAATAATACTGCTGGTAAACACAGCAGAGCCAAAACTCAGATCACTCCAGCACAACAATATGATGGCTGAGTAGGGGTTCAGGTTTCAGCCATCTTTTGTGCTACAAAACAAGAGGTGAACACATTTATTTCCAACTGAAGCCTGCCTAAGGAGGGAGAGTTTTCTTCTTCAGTGTGAGATCCAGAGGCCACCATCCATGTCACTTTTCTGTGTGACAGTGTCACTGGATTGAGTGCAGTTTTTTGTGTTTAAATCGAAAGGTACTGACAGTTTGTCAATTGTTTGAATCATTCACTTTTGAAATTAAGATTATTAGGATTTTTTTCTTTATACACAGTTAATTGTATTGCATGTGCATTTTCTCTAAGTGGTATTTTATTTAATTAGTTAATCGACGGTTACTCCTGATTTCTTCCAAGTGAAGTTGGGCTAAGGTAATATATAACAGCTGAGCAGGAGGATGGGGAAGAGAGAGACTAGAAGATGAGGCTGTAGGGGTGAGCAAGTATAGAGCAAGTGGACGCTAAGTTGGGTGCCGAGTTTTTTATACTTTAGTTTTCATTTTAATGTTTTAACTATCAAGATTTTATACCTTTCTTCATACAAGAAACGCCAAATAATTCAGGAGAACTAAATTGAGTTTTATTGACAAAAGAACCCCTTGACTGGTGGGCGACCTACAAAGAGTTGGTTTACTTGAACTATGCTAAGGTGCAATGCAGCTTGGAAAGACAAAGTGGAACCTGGTTGGAGAAGAATTTTAGTGAAACCTACCTGGCAGCTCTAATTTAAGCTAAGTGCATTGTGAAGTAGGAACCTCCGACCATAGTATAAAGTGGTGGAAGATTCGCTGGGTATGGTGGACTTTTTCCAGTTCTACAAGTGATGTTTTTCTTTTATGACTGGTGGACCTGGTACCAGTGTTAAAGAAGCAGGAGCAACCGTGAAGTAAAGTTTCTCTTTTTCTTCAAATTTTGTTGGCCATTTCATAGTCTTTTGTTTTTTAATATTGGGTTTTTTCCAAGATTAGCATGGTAGTGTGTGTGGAACCTGAAAAAGAACCTTGGTTAGAAACAAATATGGAAAATATTTTGATGTAGTAGAGTTCTAGTAAATTATTGTATTGTCAATGCCAGGCATGAAGTCGCCTTAGTTGACACACAATTTGGGTCAAGCATCAATAGCCACCTACACAAAAGTCAGCCTATAACTGAAGGGACATGAGAGAAGCATGAGAGAAGTATCTATTTGAAAAATGTGTTTGGCAAACACTTGACTTACTTTCTGACTGTTTGAAAGAGGAGAATGTTGCATTTTCTCACCATGTATGATGTTGTTGATGCTGTGAATAAGATGGCATTTTTTACATTGGCAGCACTGCTTATTAGTCCTCCACCAAGAATTTCAAGCAGCAAGACATGATTTACTAACTAACTTCAAAAATCCAGAAAGTAGCTTACTCTTATTTGTCCAAAAATCTTGTGCTGTCAATGTCACTGGTATAGGTCCAGCTGAATGTATCGTGTTGCCATAATTTCTTTAAAATTATTTATTTCTGTTTAATTATGAAATGTAAAAAATTAATTTTGAAATTTTAAATTCTACTGAACAATAAAATAGGTGAAAAGAAAAGGAATTGCTGCTTTTGCCAAAGTAATTAAGTAGTAGCTAGGCCCACTGGCCCACCATTACTTTCTGTATGTTCTGTGGCTCAGGATTTTAAGTAACAGTGCTCTTCTAATATTGTTTACCTATAAAGCACCCACGCATGGAATACTATTAGAACTGTTATATAAAAATGATTTAATCCTCTTGTAAAAGAGAACCGCTTAATACCTTCTCCTTGAGGCTAAATTCCAACCCCGTCCTTTTGTATAACGCGGCCTGAAGTAAAGTGAGCTCCATTGGTGAGTTTACTGTTGTTGGATATTATGTGCCAGTTATGAATAGACTTTGAATTCACAGGAGTGCACATCAGTATAAATTATACCACAAGGACTGGAAGAACATATAATTCATTTTTATATACAGTAGTATTATTTTGCTAAATGTCAGATTGAAAATATTCAGAACAGTGTGGCAGCTTCATGGAACTTCTGAGCAGAATTAGAGTGGTAGGTGCTCAAGCACCCGTGTACTTCCCCTTTGAAGTTCCTTGTACATTTTATTATTATACAACATTGAATCATAATGGATTTGAATGCAAATTTTGACAGGATTGAATATTAAAACGTGGTGTAAACAGTCATTGTCCAACCTGCTATATCCTAACACAGGGAGCCAATCCCAGGGCTTAAGGCAGGAGCAAATCCTCAGCCAGGGCCACCCTCACCACAGGGCACACACACACACACACACACACTAGGGACACCTTTTGGATCGGCCAGTGCACCTAACCTGAATGTCTTTGACTGTGGGAGGAAACCAAGAGCACCTGTGAGGCAGCCCAAGACAGACACAGGGAGAACATGCAAATTTCCATCGCAGGGAGGACCTGGGAAGTGAACCCAGGCCTCTAACCGCGAGGCAGCAGCACTACTACTGCACCACCCATCATGGTGTAAGGTGAAAATTAAATTAGATCTCTGCAAATTGGTTCAAATTTGAGTATTTTAAATCTGACTTCAGGTTTGCAACCTGACATGACTTGGAGTGCTCTTGCAAAAGAAGAATAGTAAGTAAGGGAGGTAGTGTAAAAGATGTGCAAAAGTTAAAGGAGACCTATCACCCTAGGGACTCAATGCTGGAATTGCTGCAAAAGTGAATCTAGTAAATACTGACTTAAAGGGGTGAATAATTATGTCACTTCAATTATTTTGTCTTTTGTGTGTGGTATGTTATAGTGGCTCTGGTCAGGCATAGGTGTGGTAGCATGGATGGTAAGCCCTGGGGTGTTGGGTGGAATTGCGGAGCCCTTTGTATAGTATAGATGTGCGTGGTTTTCAGCTTAACTACCTCATTAGCGCTTGGGGTTTGAATTTGACACACGTACTCACAATTGAAGCACAAAAGTAGCCCTAGAAGAACTAAGAAAGCAGAGAGTTCAGAAAAGAACAAAAAGTAGAATGCTAAATGAAAGGGGAGGAAGACCAAACATTTCGAACCCAAACAAAAGGGGAAATTCCAAAAAACCAAAGGGGGGGAGGGCCCCAAAAAAAAAAGTTTGGAAACAAAAAAAGGGCCCTAAGCCATTTGTGTGTACCATGCTCAACTGTAAGAAGACTTCAAGTTGAAGGTCTCAAGATCATTTTCAGAAAAAAGCCACGCAAATTTTTAGAATAAAAATTTTAAAAAATAGAATAATAGGGGGTTTTGCCTGACCCAAGAACCACTGCCAGTCTCAATGTACTCTAAATTAAAGCACAAAAAAAAATAAACAATTGGAACATAGATACTGAAAACTAACTTGAAGCTTTGTCCTGTGAGTTTCCTTTATCAAGATGCTGACTCAAAACTTTGTCTCCTGATTCTGTTGTTTTTTTGGGTATCCAGACTTTTCCTTGATTTTTTCCAGTTTTTTTTTTAAAACTTTTTATTAATTTATCAAAAGCAAGTAACATTCCATAAACAAGTCACACTCACAAAATTTAATTCAGATCAACCCCCCCCGTGAAAAAGGGGAGCTAACCAAAGAAAAGGTAAAATTTAAAGAACAGTTAAAAAAAAGGGAGAAGATTTTTTTTCCTCAGTTTAACCCCTATTCTAAAATTTATTGATTAGAACCTTTGGTTTTTTTAAAAGTTTTGCACAGACCCTTTAATGATAATTTATTTTTTCCCAAATTTCAAATAGTATATAAATCGTTCCCCTGACTTAAAAAGAGGTGGGTTAGGATTCTTCAGTTGAGAAAGATATGTCCACGTCCAACGGTAAAAAGGAAAACAGGGGAAACCCGGGTTCCCCGCTCGTACACTCAACTCGGTTTACGCCCAAAAAGTTCGCCAAACTTTTGCCTCGGGTCCGACCACACACGGTATCTAACAACCATTTTCCCCTTCGGTTTTCCCCCTGATGATTTCCCGTGTTGCATTGTTCTGGGTCAGATGGGGTGCTTCCCGGTCGTGCATGTTTTTCCTGTAAACTCTTTGTCTTTTTTTCATTTCCTTCCGTTTTACGCAATACTGAATTTAAAACGGTTGGGGCCACTCCCTTTATTGTTCTCAGTCGGGCGTCGTGCTTTATCTTGATCTTTTTGGCTCTACAGTATTTTTTTGTTTTTGCATTAACCATAGCTTCTAAGCAAGTGAAGGGGGGAGAAAAAGTTTTGCAAAAAATTGAAATCAGTAAAAAAAAAATTATTGAAAGTATAGGTGGATTGGTTTCTGATCTTGCCCCGATCAAAAAGTAAAAAATCTAAAATTTGCTAGTGTATTCTAAACGAAAAATCTAAAAGCAGCTGATGTTGAAAAGGGGTTGCATTAACCAGTCAGAGGCCTCAAGTACTGGAAGAGGTGGAAGAACGTTTCCAGTTTACTCATTTAAATTTGAGAACCCTTGTGTTTTCAAGCACCCCTGTAAAAAAAGCCAGACTCCAGGATGTGGAGGGAAAACCCACGGGGGGGGCCCCAAGGGCTTTGTTTTGGAATGGCTGTGGGCTTTGCCCCACTAGCTAAACAGCTAAAACCCCAAAACCCCAAAAATCCCCCGGGGAAAACACCGAAGGAAAACATCCCCTTTTGGAGCCAGACTCTCCCTCAAAACTGTAACCTCCCTCCACCCAGTTCCCCCCACTTCCCCCAGAATTTCGCTCTAAGGTTAGCTTTCTTGGTGGTTTATTTTAGTTTTGTATTATGGATTTTCAAATGTTCATGTTTCTGTTAAGGGAATTTTCGGTGTTACTTTTCATTTTTTTCAAATGCATTTTTTTTTTCCCTTACTTAAAACTCATTTAAAAAAGTGTTTGGAAGTTTCATAGGGGATTTGTTGCAATGTTACTTTTCTTGGGGTTTATTAAATTCAGTTTTTTCAAATGTTTTTTTTTTCCCGGCAAAAACTCATTAAAAAGTGTTTATACAGCATCACGAAAGGCTAAAAGCCGAACTGCTGAAATTTCAGAGACAGGGACAGGCCCGGTGCGCTGGAGAGAGAGAGAGAGAGAGGGCCACCCCACGTGCTGCGAAAAAGGGGGCCCGGGGCCGTGTGCTGCTGAGGAAGAGGGGGGGGGCTCTTGTGCTGGGAGAAAAAAAGGGATGCTGCGCTGGAAGGCCCTAAATCCAGCTGAGCGGGGGGTGGGTGTTTTTTGTCAGTTTTTTCAATTTTTTACATTGTTTACTATTACACTTACTTTTTAATTAACTAAAATTTTCCAAAATTTTTTTAAAAAAATATTTACATACATTTTTGCGGTCGGGAACGTTAATTATATTTACATACAATCCTACAGAAAAATTTCATTGGTTCAGACCAAATCGGTTTACAAGAGGTTGAACAAATTATGGGGGGGGCCGGGTTCCCTTACAGTTTTTTCCCCTTTCCCCATTTTGCCTATCTGGGGTACCCAAACATAGCTGTTAATGGAAAACGACGTTGCAACAAGGCTTCTGATAGGCTTTTAAAGATTTTGGACAGAATGATTTTAAATTTTGGGGCATCCCCAAAACTATGGCCCAATGACTTGGCGTTCAACATTGTAGGCTGTATCTTGCCCTTGAAAATTTTGGGAAAATTTTTAAACGATCAGATGTTGATAAAAGTTTTTAAGTTGAATAATTGTATTTTGGCATATGAGTAGGAAAATTCTTTGCATTTTTTTTTTAAAATTTTGAATTTTCCTTTCCCACTGTCCCCCTGGGTCTTTGAAAGGGAAAAAGGATTTTAAATTTTTATATATTACAGAAATGCTGCCTGATTCTCAAAACTAATCAATATTTCTTCAGAATATAAGTAGGTGGGGGGTGAGAAAAATTGGGCGATTCTGTTTAGCAAAGTTAAAATTTTGGGAGGTAATAAAAAGAATTGTGTTGATGGAAATAAAATTTAAAGTGTAATTGTTGTAGGATAAAAATAATTATCTATGCAAATTTCAAGTGTTTTAATCCTGAATGTTTTCCAAACATTAAAACAAAACATTTGAGAGGGGGGAAAAAAAGTGGTTATATCAGATCCAAAAAAAGCTTCTCTGTCTTAAGTCTTCCTACATTAGTTCCATATTCTAGTGAATGAAGAAAATTGGGTTGCTAGTATATTGGTGATAACTCTAATTTACTGGTGAAAGAAAGGGAAATTTAAAAAGTATATTTATTTTATTTCTATTGTGGCCCAAAAAGCCTTGTGTTTCATCTATTTCTGTCAATGTCAGGTTTTTTTAGTTGAATTTTGCTGCCCAGTGAAAAAAATTAAAAGTTAGATAGAGCCATTTCCCCTACATTAGGTTTTTTGTAGGGTCACCCTGCTTTGAAATAAAAACAAAGCTTGGAAAATATTTCGCAGTGTTAACTCTTCCAGCTAATTTAGATTAAAGGGGGAACCCTCTATGCAAGTCTTCTTTTTCCATAGAAGGCAAAATTTTTTATAAAACTTTTGTTAATTGTGGCCCTTTTCCCCTGGTATTTAAAAATAATCTGGGATAAAAGTAAAAATGCTCAATGTAATATTGTGTCTAGAGGTTCACGGGCACTTTTATTCAAAATTTTTGAGTCCCTTTAAAAATTCTCTAGTCCTGTTAGGACTGGGTTTGGGAAATTTGTGGATCTAATTATATATAATTCATCTGCATATAGTGTATGTTCTTTCAAGTCCTTCACTGATAATCCCCCCTTTTTTTCATAAGCTTTTTAAAGTGAACCCCAGTGGGTCAAGGCTTTTAAAAAATTATGAAGGAGGCATCCTTGTCTAGTACCATATTCTACCTAAAATAGTCTGAAAAATGTTTTAATTTAAACTGAACTTCTTTAAATGGCATACAGTAGTTTGATCCATGCCAAAGTTTGGGCCAAACTGAAATTTCAATGTGTAAAAAGGATCCCCCTTTAACCATATCAAATTCTTTTTTTGCATCCAACGATAATAATCTCTGGAGTGTAACACTTTGTGGGTGAATAATATATTACATTAAACTACCTTAAAACTTGTTTTCTGCCTTTTAAAAAACCAGTTTGATTGTGATGTTACTGAAGGGCGCTTTTTAATCCCCCAGCAGGGAAATTTGGAAAAATCTTAACATCAATAAGAAGTGGGGTTGGTCTGTATAATGCACATTGTATAACATCATAATTTGAGGTGCCAAAAGAAAATCCCAAATTTCCCCTGCACTGAGGTATGTTTTGTATTTTTTGCATCCCAAAAAACATTAGGTTGTTTTTTTTTCTTGTTTAAAATGAGTAGAATACAAGGACCTTTTTTAATCTCTAAATGTTTTCATTTATTTTTTTGGCAATGATTCTCTTCTGCTTGATAAATTTCTGGTAACATTGTTCCTGCTTGTGGATTTGTTGACCCACAATCCTTTAGCCTTCTCTCCATTTCACAGTAATGATGTTGTGATTTTTATGTCATTTTCTTTTTTTGTCAAAAGGTTGGTTCTGTAAAAGCCTATTTTTCCTATAAAGTCACTCATTTGGACACCTGGCATGTTTTTTTATCTACCTGGTAATTTCATGTAAGCTCGATGCCTTCGGTTTCAGATTTATTTTTTGGAAAGATATGAAATAACCTGTCCTCTTAACAAACCTTCAGAGTTTTCTGGAGAGACCCCAAGGATGTTTTTTTCTAAAAAAAAAATTTTCTTAAGATATAAATGTGCTCCTTACATTTTCGCTCAATAAAAGTGGGTTAAGCCGCCCCCCAAAAAGAGTATTTGGGGGATAATGATATGGCTCAATAACAATAGTATTGCACTTGAACATTTAATGGGACGAAATTGTTTTCTATTAAAAAATTTTATTCTCGGTAACAGTGATGACTGGCAAGAAGAAGGAAAATGCTCTTTAGTTTGGGTTTTGAAATCTCAGGGGTCTGATAAGTTACAAACTTTTTTTGGGGAATGGCCGGGCCCTTTTCGCTAATACCCCAACCGCCCGGTGGGGCCCTCCTTTAAAAGGGGTCCACAGAAGACCAGCAGGGCATCTGGACTTGTAATTTTATACCCAGCCCTGATGGATCCATGGGGCCACTAGGGGGTGCCAGGGGGGGGGAAAAATTTTTTTCCCCCGCCGGGGGCCACCTGGGCAAGAATGACAGGCTTCGGGGGGAAGAAAGGACTTTACCTGACCGGTGATTGAGTGTCACATGGACTGGGGTTGGGGGCGCCAGGGTCAGGATATATAAAGGACCGGGGGGTCCCAGGCGGGGACTGACTGGGTAGGGAGCGATCTAGTGGAGGATTGATTTTTGTATTGGTTTGTGACTGTTTATAAATAGTGGAGGGGAGGGGGCTTTGTGCACTGTGGAAAATTAAGAAAGTCATTTATTGGACTTTTCCTTTTGTCTGGGGTCGGGAAAGGGGTTTAAGGGGGCAATTGCCCCCCATCTGTCACACTTTGTAATTGTTTTTTATGCTAGATGCGAGGTGGCAAAATACAAGTTCTTTTCCAAGTAAAAGTCGATACTTGCGAAAAAAAACTCTGGTAAAGTCAGTCCTGCAGTGCTAAAAAACCTCACAGGAAGCCGGGCAGGTAATGGAGTGGTGAGCCCCCGAGACAACTTGCATTTGCTGAGCATGGGGAATACCTCAATAAGACAGTGCCTGCCTTATTTTCACAGTCGAGTCCCCGTTTCCCTTCTTCTTTTTTCTTATGTATGTCATTTTGATTCACGCTGATTGATACACTATTGGGACTGTCTTTCCTATATACCACTGGCCCATTCATTTAGGTTGAAATCTGTCTTTATGCTAGAACATGAAAAAGGGTGAAAAATGAAAAAAAATTAAATTCCCCCCCAAATTCATTAAAAAATAAAAAACGTTGTTTTTTAAAAAGTAAAAATAAAAAGCACAAATATCTGTGTTAAAATGTATGCTGTAAAAAATAAAAAAGGGATCGAAAATAAATACCAAGTACAGATACCTCAAAATTTACTTAAGCACAGTAACAAAGTTTTGTAAATTTTCCTTCCCACCTCTCTAGATGTCCCCTCTGGGGGAGACCTATCCAGTTCTGGATTTAAAAAAAATTAAAATCACCAGCCATTAAATTTTACTACGGGGGTACCCGGGATTGCCGGGGGAAAGTAACCAGTGAAATTTTCCCAAATAAAAAACAGAACATAGAAATAAAACAAACAGTTTTCTGATTCACATTTTTTTGTGTTCCTCCACTCTGGTTCTGTCTACTATGGGTTTTAATTCCCGAAATAGAATTTTTTTGGTATCTGAAGTGGACTTTCCCAATTTCCTTTTCTTGGGGCTGGGAAAATTAGCAAAAGCAGGACAATTTAATGTGTTACATGGTATTATGCGAAAAAGCACCCCAGTGAGATGTTTTCCTTATTTTTCGAAAGCCCAAATAGCACCAGTCTGTCAGAAAGAAACACTGAAATCATCCGGAGTTGGGAAAAGCGGCAAACACCCGCAAAACGGAAACCAGTCGGACTGGGTGTTGTTTTACATCCATAGGGCTTTCCCCCTTCCCCCAAAGCAGTCACCTTCTCATCGACATTTCCCGCCATCTCTCAACAAAGAATCATGGGTAAAAAGGGCCTTTTGGGGAAACTTTTAGCTAGAGGGTCCCCGCGACGCTTTGCAACATGTGGCCATCTTTTGATAAAAAAAACGGGGGCGGTGGCACGTTGTGTCAGAAAAGGTGCCTTCTTCCCCCCAAAACATTTTCCAAAAAACATCCCCCATTCCCACCTCCTGATAAAAAGGCCCCCATCCCTATTTGGTGGTCGGAGAGGGGCAGTTTTGTAGGGCGGACAAACAAATATACATACACACAAAAACATACATAGACTCTGCTTTATATATTAGATGAGTTTACATTAGGAATGGATGAAATTGTTTTGGATGAAGCCCCTATCATCCACTTTGGGGGCGTAGATATTTATAAAAATCACTTTCAGTTAAATAAATTCCCGGGGCGACCATATGGCCCAGAAACAGATACTATTCATAAAAAAAATTTAAATTTTTTCTATTACAGTATAAAATTCCCACCTCTAATTCTCTTTGTATACCTGGGTGAAATATTTGGCCAGTCAATCTCTGTGCAAATAAACTGATTCTTGCTTAATAATGGGTCTCTTGAAAAAAAAATATTTTAGTGTTAAGACCTGTTTTTTGGGAAAAAACTTTCTTTCTTTAATTTGGTTAAACCTTTAACTTCCAGCTCAAAAAGGTAACTGGCTAGGACATTTTTTCTGAACTTTTGTTGACTTTTTGTAGTTTTAAATTTTAAAGTAGTATATTACTACATAAGATAGCTTTGACCTTAATTTCCAATTTTTCCCGGGTTTGCCATGAAACTGTTTTACATTGGCACTTACAATTTTTGGATTAAAGGATAGATTAGAAATAGTTGCCTCTTCCCCCCCCAAACTCCCCCCTTTGCTTCACCATGTGAGGGTAGAAACACTTTTAAAATCCCCGTCCCCTGACATACCTAGAGTAAAACAGGTACATACAAAACAAAAAAAAAAACCCCAGCAGCGGGATATTGGATTAAAATAAATATCTATTGACAAGACAGTCAAATATATAAACATAAAATATAATCTTAAACAATCTTAAAAGCAAACCAGGGGGAAAGATTTTAAGCAGTAGCTTTAGATAACGATAACGGTAATAACAAATTTCCCAATACAATAAACCAAGGGTATGATTTATCAGTCCTTTTTTGGGAAAAAAGGGTATATATATATATATATATATATATATATTTAACACACACACACACAAGGGTTGTTCACAAAAAATTAGCAACGTTTTTATCTGTAAAGGGGGATGGGGGGGTCTGAGGGTATCTTGCATTGAAATCTGCTGCAATGACCCCTTCTCTTTAAACATCAACACAATTTCTATCCCCTCCTCCGTGTTAACCTCTCACATGTCAATGGCTGTAAACAAAAGAAACTTTAAACAACTCGAAAAAATGTTTTTTAAAAACCGACACCATTGTTTTTTTTGAAATTCAAAAAATTTGTTGTCACATGACCCCCCTTCCTATTGAAAAACAAAAGTTGGATCCCAAAAAGGCCGATTCAAAACCAATGGTCACCACCCCTCTTGAAAAAATTTTCCCCCCCATATACTAATTGCCCAAGCAGGAAGTTTATCACCCAAAATTCCATTTTTTGGTGATCCCTATAAATGGCCCACCTGTATATCTTTTACTTAAAAGCCCACCCCCTCCCCCCTCATCACTAATTTCCCAATTTCCCGGGGGGTGGAAGGGTAAAAATTTGGGAGGTTATTCCTTACAGCTTCCTTACAAAAAATTGGGCGGTTTTTTCAATTCTCGAATGGTCATAATTCAGTTTTTTCCCTTATGTTGGGGGAACTAAAGGAAAGGGGTTTTTAATATCACCCCTTCCCGAATCCCCAAAAAACCAGAAACCCCAAAAAGGGGAAAAACAATAAATTTAAAGGGAGCCCCAAACAATAAAAGGGAGTGAATATACAACCATATTTATAGTTCTGCTATGACAAAGCCATGTAAACCTACACTTTAAATTAAGTTCATAGACAGGTGCCGGGGTTTTTGAATTTGTGCCTGCCCATATAAGGCCGTCCCAGCGAAAATCCAATAGCAAACTCCACTTTTTCCCGGGGTTAAAGGGTGTGCTTATGCAGAGGAAGATGAGATGGTCAGGGTGGTGTTTGGACAAACTTAAGCAAACTGGAGAAAGTTTTAAAAGGGGGGACAAAGGAACATTAAATACAGCCATGGACATTACCCCGGAGGCACCACACAGTGGAAACTTCAATGCATAACCCCGGGGGGGCGGGGAATTTGGGCGAGGAAGATAAAAAAGCAACAGTTAAAAAGCTGAAAAAAACCCCAATTACACAATTGAGAAGGTAGCAAAAATATAAGCCCCCATCAACAAAATATTCAAAATCCAGCTACGGAAAAAAAGCCCCGGGTGGAAAAAAGTAAAGCCCCAAAAGGAAGAATGTAAAATAAAAACCCGGGGATGCGGTGTTCGGGTCTCGAAAAGAAAAACGAGCTTTTTTGATTCGGTGTCGATAAATGAAACCTGTCATCTTTACAATGATTGACAAACACGGAATGTAACGAAACACAAACATCCTACAAAAAAAGAACCTGATTGAAAAAATAATGATAATCAATTCCTTTACAAAACCCCAAAACTCAGTAACACTACAAAAAAATACTGTATATTACAGTCATGTTCGTTTTTTTTAAAATGTTCCCTTTTTTTTTTTTCTAGCTTTTTTTTAAAACCCCTACTTCTCCGGGTGGGTACCCGGGGATATATAATTATATATATATCCCCTCTACATCTGAAAAAATTTTGGTCTTTATTGCCATCAAGATTTTTTGAATTTTCAAACTCAAGGACCACGGGCCACATCCCCCCGGCGGTAATTTTATCCGCCCAAAAATCATTTTATATACTGATTTTGTTTTTGGCGGGGATATGGGGCTGGGAACCAAAACTTTGATCCCCAAAAAGCCTTCGCTGCCTTGCCCCTTCTGCTTTAAACAAGTCTAGCTTATGATGCGCAAATTATTTGAAAGACTCCCGGCTGAAGAAAAAGTTGATTCTGAAAATGACCTTTTTAAAACATGGGAGGCTGAGTATATTTTTTACTGAACCTGTGTGTCTCATTTGTGGAGCTAATGTGGCTGTAATTACAGAATTTAATCTAAGGGGGCACTATGAGAAAAAACATCAGGGAACCGATCAATGCAGAAGATAAAAAAGAGAAGAATTAAATAAGAATCTGACCCGGGACGTTTTTATGCACAACCCAAAAGTGATTTCAAGAAAACCTTTTATGGGAGCACAAATGCACCATAATTTGCCCCACTTTCCCTGTTCTCAGTAATTTGAACCAAGTCCCCTTGTTCCCAAATCCACTTTGCTGATAAACGGGGACTGAGTTCCCGGCGCTTTGGTGATTTTGAAGAACAAAAACCGCTACATCGGCCAACCTTGTGCATGTTTGGTAGCACATATCTATGTGAAAGCTCTTCTCATAAAAAGACTAACAAAACGCACAGGAGCCCTCACGAGACCCCCAACATCCTGAGAATTCCACAACACAGAACCTCACGCAAAAAACAACGGGAAAAAGATGCCCGGGGTCCAGCTCTAAAATGACATCTGAGCAAAAACAACTGAATGATTTATTTTTTTTGCTGAAAACAACACATTTTTTTTTAATTTCAGGTTTGTTTTGCAGCATGTTCATATTTGAATTTGTATAATTTTGACAGGATAAATTTTTTTTTGGGAAGCAACATCTTTGGGATATTTAAAATCTAAGTTTATTTTTTTTTAAAATTACATAAGAGTAAAAAAAATGTGAATGTTTGCTTTTCGTTTTAATTTTTTTCTTGTATAATTTAGACAAAATATTTTTATGGGAGCAAAATATTATAAGTTTTTAAGGTTTGAGTTTTTATTCCCAAAAAAATATTCCTGTCTGTTTTACCATTCCTACCAAAGATATTTTTTCGACTAAATAAAAATTCCTTCTTTTTAAAATTTTAAACTTAACAAATCATAGTTCATAATATCCCCGAGACTTCCCGGAAGGGGGGGGAGTTACCCTTTTTAACAAACGGGGTTTGCCATTAAATAGCTGTGTTTTATATATGTAGATATGTATGTATATGTATATATATGTTTATTTTGTGTGTGTTTTATATTTTTGTATTTGTGTGTATATATGTGTTTTGTTTTATGTATGTATGTGTGTTGTATATGTATGTATATATATTAGATATATATATATGTATTATATATTTATATATATTTTATATTATAGATATGTATATAAAATTTTTGTGTGTGTGTTTTAAATATATATATATATATATATATGACAAAACCCTCCCAAACAGTGACAAAAAAATTACATTGACAATCATTTCTTATTTTCAAAATTTTTTCCTTTTCTTTTCTTGCTTCTTTAACACACTTTCCAATTGGATTTTTATTTATATATATATATATATATATATATATATATATATATATATATATATATGTTTTTTTGTATATGTGTGTATTGTAGATTTTATATATATATATATATATATATATATATATATATAATATATATATATATATATATATATATTTTTATATATATATATATATATTTTATATATATATATATATATATATATATATATATTTTTGAAAGGCCCGGGAGACAGTACAAGAGGGGGGGTTTTCCCGGGCCCCGTATATTGAAATTCCCAAAAAAAAAACAGGTAAAAATTATAAACAAACAGTTCATTTTGGGCCGATCCCGGCCCCCCGGCCATTTATTGGGGGGGGGGAAAGTGGGGGGATGCGGGAAGGACGCAAGGGAGGAGGGGAAGGAGGGCGCCGGGGAAAGGGGTTGGGGAGGAAGGGCGGAAAATTGGCCCTTGTCAATCCAGGCCTATGGTGCAGGAAGGTCTTTCTTTCCAGGGAAAAGGGAAAAAATCCCGCCTTTGGCCCAATGGTTCCCCAAATTTTCCCCCGCCTCCTACTTTATTTTTTTTTTTTTTTTTTTTGTTTTTTTTTTGTGTGTATTGTGTTGTTTTTTTTTTTTTTTTTTTTTTTGTGTAGTTTTTATATTTTTTTATATATTTTTATATTTTTTATATATATATATTTTTTATATATATATTTTTTATATTTTTTTATATATTTTTTTTTTTTTTTTTTTTTTTTTTTTTTTTTTTTTTTTTTAAAAAAAAAAAAAAAAAAAAAAAAAAAAAAAAAAAAAGGGGAAATGAAAGTTTTTTGGGGTATATTTATTTTAAAAAAAAAGGTTTATAAAAAAAGTTAAAATTAAATTTTAAGGGTTAATTTATTAAAAAGTAATAAAAAAATAAATAAAATTAAAAATATATTTAATATATTAAATTTTTTTTTTGGGAACGGGGGGAGAAAGTTAAAGTTTTCCCGGCCCCAATTTTTTCCCCAAAAAAAAGGTCTTAACAACCAGCCTCCTATTTTCCGGGGGCTGACCCTTTTAGAGGAGGAGGGGGGGAAAAGGGGGGGGAAAACGAGAGAGGGAAATGGCTGGCAAAAAGGGGGAGAGGGGGAATGCTTTTTCCCGTAATCCGGGAACCATGGTCCCCGGGAACCTCTTTTGAGGAACCAGAAGGAGGGAATACCGGCACCCCCGCAGGTGGTCGGAGGGGGGTACCCCCATTAATCCAAAGGCCTCCCCTCCGCGGCCCCGGGTTTCCCGGCCTCAGTTTTGGCTAAGGTCATCAAGGGTGTTCGCCCATGGCGTTTGGCTAGCCCCCGGGCCAGGCCTGTGTGGGGTCGGGAATAACGGGGCCCAAAATGGGGGCCCGTCAGGTCCCCCCTTGGGGGCCCTTTTTAGGCAGGCGCTGTTCGCTTTTTGGCCCACCCGAAGGGGCCCTTTTTTGCGGTATGGGGGCCCTGTCTTTTAAACGGGGAAAAAACCGGTAGTCCCCGAAACCCCGGGAAAACCCGCACCTGTTTCGGTAGGGGCCTTTAAATGTTTTTTTTGGATCTTTCGTGTCCTTGCCCCACGGGTACCTAAATATTTGGCCTCCTTTAACCCAAAAAATTCCGGGGTTTTACGGAGGGGGGCTTTGCCAGTTTTGGGGAGGACAGCTCACCTGCAGTAGATGCCCCTCCCAGGTGGGGGGAATAGATGCAACGCATCCGGTAGGCGGCGCTATAGGACTGGTGGGGTTTGCACTCGTCTACCATTGGAAGGTCGCCCCGGCGCCCAAAAATGGGGGGACCGACGCCGTCCCCCTGGGGTGCTGTTTTTTCTCCTTTGGGGATCCGAAAAGGGAATTTTTGCCAATCCCCTTTTTGTCTGCGGGTAGTCAGATACCGAGCCCTGCCCCCCTAAAGGGAAAAGGGCCAATGCGGGGCAGGGGGTGGATAACTTGGAGATCTGTTTCGGGCGCTAAAGTGACAGAACCTCAGGGCCTCGGCGGGGGAAAGGAAAAAGGGCGGACCGGGGACTATGGCTCCCCCAAAATTATGTCCATGTCCAACATGTTTCACCTATTCACCCTTGGCGTTTGCCTCCGGAGTCTGTAGGGCCCCCCCGGACGTTCCCGGGCCCGGACTTTGGGGCAATCAGGGGCCCGGCCCGGTGCCCTCCCACTCCCCCGGGGATGGCTCGGGTTTTGGGCTCCCTCCCGCTGTTTGGGGGGTCAGCTCTTCGCCGGGGTTAAAGGGCGGTTGGTTTAAAAGGGGGTGCCCTACGGGGGGGAGCCCTTTTATCCCCCAGGGTTTTAAACAGGTTGACATGATAGATCCTCCCCCTTTCGCGATTGGGCTGTTTCCCAAATAGTGACGGGGTCCCTTCTCCTTAACCTCGTGGGCCCTTGCCAGTGGCGGCACCCGGGGGGTGGGGGACGACAAAAACCGGGTCCCCGGGGGGAACCCCCTGGGGGGCAGTTGGTTGAAACACCGGGCCTCGCTGTCGCCGATCCGTCCCTTTTTTAGGAGGGCCTATTTTTTGGAGTGGGTTGGCCGGAGCATTTTCCCAAAAAGTTAGGGGAAAAGGGACCCCGGGCCCCCAGCCTTTTTTAGGATTCGGGGTTCCTGGGGGTTGTCCCCCGTATAGCAATTCAAATGGGGAGGCGGTGAGGCCTGGGGTCCCCCCGGGGCAAAAAGCGGCGGGAGGAGCTGGCCCCATTTCCCTGCCCCCCCTGACTCCCTTGCGGAGCCTCTTGCGCTGTTAAACCGTTCGACCAACCCCCCCGTTTTGGGGTATGACGGCGCTTTCAGGTGCTTTATCTGCGAAATTTGGCCCCCCAAAGTTTGGGGGCTTGGTCTGAGGACCTCCTTGGGATCCCAGCTGCAAATTAACCAGTTCCCGTGATGTTTAGTATTAGCGGGCGGGGGGAACCCCTTGGGCCCCGGGGGCAAATCCACCATGATGGAATCTTGTGGGCCCGGGTTGGGGGCCCAGGGGGCCCCCCTCGCCCCCTTTCCTTTTAAAGGGGATGTCCCGAGGGGGAAAAGGATGGGGAGCCGGTCCCTCCTAGGAATCTGGGGTCTGGCACTGGGCCCAAAAGCAAACCCGGGGGCCTCCCTCATTGATCCCAGGCCAGTAAAAAACGACTTTAAACCTCCAGTGTTTTTTTGGGGGGCCCCAGGAGGGAGATTGGCCCAAATCGATATCTCCCCCGGAAATCGCGGAAATTAACAACTTCGCACCCCCCCATGGGTAACTCGGGACAACAGATCATTCTCAAGGACAAAAAAGGGTTCCCGGGTGATCCTCCCCTGTTGAGCTTTAGGAACGCCCATTCGAAAGCGCGGAGTCATCATTCCACTGCTCCTCTTAAAAGGGGGGGCGTGGACCCAAATTGATGGTCCCGGCGCGAGAGGGTCTTGGGGGGGGGGCCGGGGAAAAGGGTTTCCCGGCTAGTCCTTCTCCCGGGGGAAACTTCCCGGGGCCGGTCCGAGCCCGGAAAGGTCCCCGAGACACCAGCGCCCATAGGGCCTGCCCTTTTCCCGGGGGAGGCCCGAGGGGTGCCTTTCCCCCCTAACAAAAAATCCAGAGGCCCCAGGGGGAAGGGACCGCTGATTCTTTTAGACCAGCGTGCCAAAAACACTGGGAAGGGGGGGCAGGTAACACAGCCCATTTGGGTTGGTTCCCCCTTCCCGGTGCATGCAGTGGGATATGACCTAGTCCCCTGGGGACCAACAAATGCGTTTTTAAACCCCTTTTTAAGACAAAAAAAGGGAAACAACAAGGTAAATTGTCCGGAATCAAACAAAGCCACCCGCGGGTCCCTTTAAAAAACCACTCCCGGGGGACTCGCCGGGATGCGGGGGGGTACAATACCTCTCCCCGCCCGGGGCGTCCATAAGCTCCGGGCGATGTGATGGGGGCGTTTTGGAGCGGTGGGCCGGGCTCCCCCCTTGAAAACAGCGGCGGTCCCCCTCTCCTTCTGGCTGGCGCTTTGCAGCGCCGGGGGCTCGGGGTGGGCCCCTGCCGGTTCCGCGAGCAGGCCTTTCACCCCGGGGAGACCGCCAACTGGGTCCAGGCGCGAGGAGGCCCGCATGTTCGTGGCGTGTCCCGGGCCTGCTGGGCGAGGGCGGGCCGATTGACCAGGCCTTCACGGCCACCCCTGCCCCGCCCGGGTCCCCCTGGCCCCTGGGCCCCTCTTGCCCAGGGCTTACGGGCCGGGGCGGCTTTCGGGCAAAAACCCAGTTCCCCATTTGGCGCCTGCTGGCCGGGGTAATGCCGTAGCGGGGCCCCCGGGCTTGAGGGGGTGTAATGCGCCTCCTCCTCAGGAGGTCATAATAGGCCCCCGTTTCCCTTCAGTATGGCGGGGATGGGCCCCCCGGGCCCCTGCCACTTTTGTTTTGGGGGCCGCCCCCCCATGCCAGGTCGCGCGGGGCCCCCCAAGGCCCCCGGCCAAAGGGGGGCGGCGCCTGGGGGGGCTGGTCCCCGTTTGGGGTTCCCCTAACCCCGGGCCCCAGCTCCCGGGGGGTGGCGGGGCAGTGCAAACGGGAGCGGGCTTCCGCCCGCCCGGTTTAGGTCCCGTCCCCCCTCATTCGGGATTCTATCCCGCCCATCGCCACTTGTGAAGGACCGAGACAGTAGCAAGGGTTTTCCCCGGCCCGTTTTTATTTCCAAACAAAAAAAAGGGCAAAAATTTTAAATAAACAGTTTATAATGGCGGCCGATCCCGGCGCGCGGCCATTTTTTTTTTGGGGGGCAGTGGAGGGGGTGCGGGAAGGACCGCAAAAGGGAGATGGGAAGGATAGCTAGGGCAAGATGGCGGAGGAAGGGCGGAAAGGGGACCCACCGGTCAATCCCGGCCTATGGTGCAGGAAGGTCTTTCTTTCTTGAGGAAGCAGGGAAAAGTTAAACCCCCATTCCCCCGGGGGGAAGGTTTCCCAGGTGCTATCAATCAATCCACGGCCCCCCTACTCCCCGGGCGTGACAATATTAAAACGGATTCCAAAAGTTGGGACACTATAAAAACGTGAATAAAAACTGAAGCAAGTGAGAGGTCCAACTTCTAATATTTTTTTCAGAATAGAACATAAATCCGGAACAAAAGTTTAAACTGAGAAAATGTTCATTTAAGGAAAAAAATGTTGATTCAGAATTTCATGGTTCAAAAAACCCAAAAAAGTTGGGACAAGGTCATTTTCACCACTTGTGGCAACAGACATCTGGGAACTGGGAGACCGTTTCACAATTTTAGAAATAGAATGCTCTCCCATTCTTGTTTCGGCCTCTAACTTTTCAATGTTTTGGGCCTTCTTTTGACCTTCCTCTTTATGATCCCCTGTTCTCTATAGGAAAAGTCGGGACTGCAGGTGGCCTTTGGTACCGGATCCCCCCGCGCCGATGTTGTGATTGATGCAGAATTGGTCTGGCATTATCTTGTTGAAAAATGCGGGGCTTCCCCGAAAGAGATGGCGCTGGATGGGAGCATTATTTGTTCTAGAACCTGAATAAATTTTTTTTTCATGATTGCCTTTCGTTTTAAACTCCCATGCCCCATGCACTCATCACGACATACCACAGAGATGCGGCTTTGAACTGGCGTTTATAAAACTTGGGTTGTCCTTGTCCCCTTTGTTCCGGGTGACATCGCCCAAATTTTCCAAAAAAACTTTGAAAGGGATTTTTCCCGACCACAGAAAAGTCTTTCCCTTTTTCCCACTTCATTTTTGATCCCCGGGCCCGTACAATGCCTGAGCTTGTGGGTCTTGCAAAATTTCCCTTTTTTTCACGTAAGTTTTAGCTGGCAGGGGGATGGGCCGGTGGATTGTGTTCACTGACAATTGTTTCTGGGAAATATTCCTGAGCCCATTCTGTGATTTCCTTTGTAGCATTCCTGTTTGTGGTGCAGTGTCGTTTTAAAGGGCCCGGGGATCACGGGCACCCGTATGGTTTTCGCCTTGACCCTTATGCACAGAGATTGTTCCAGATTCTCTGAATCTTCAGATGATTTATGCATAGTTGTGTACGATGCAAATCTTTGCAATTTTTTCTGGTAACACCTTTTTATATTACTCCACTATCTTTCTGGAACATTGGGGGTTTGATCCCCCCATCTTGACTTCTGGAGACACTGCCACTCTAGGGGAAACTCTTTTATCCCCAAACATGTTTCCAATTGACCTAATTGTGTTTATTGGTCTTCCAGCTCCCGGGGATACTCAAATTAACTTTTTTCCCGCCTCTTTTGCTACTTGTCCCAAATTTTTGGGATTTGTTGACACCGGAAATTTTGAATCAACATTTTTCCCTTTTAAAAAGATACATTTCCCTCGGTTAACGTTTTATCTGTCTCTCGTTCTATTACAAATAAAATATTGAATTCCATCCCACATCATTGCATTCAGTTTTATTCCTTTTTTTTAGTGTCCCAACTTTTTGAACCGGTTTGTATATATGTTTTAGTGAAAGGGGTTTTTGGTATATAATATATATATATATATACTAAAAAATACCCTTTTATTAAAAAACGGAAAAAACATTTTGAAAATAACTAACCTGATTGTCAATGTAAAATTTTTTTGTCACTTTGTGAGTATAGGTTGTTTTCAAAATATATAATATATATATATATTTTATATATATATATATATTTATATATATATATTATATATATTATATATATTTTTACACACACACACATAAACATATATATATATATATCATATCTATACATATACAAAAATACATACATATATATCTAAAATATAAAACACATATACATACATACACACATATATAAAACAAATACATATATATATATACATACATACACACACCAAAAATTTAAAAAATATATATACATATACATACATATCTACATATTAAAACACACTTTTGGATCGTGCAATGCTGTTTTTTAAACGTTGACTCCCTTTACGTGAATAAAAAACTCATTCAGTTTCCTCATATGCATTTTAGAGCTGGGCCTGGCATCTTTTTTTCCCAAATTTGTTTCTGTTTTGGGGTGAGGTTCTGTTTGTGGAGATTCTCAGGATGGATTGCAGGTGTCATCGTGGGGCGATTTGTGCTTTTTTTGTTATTCTTTACATGAGGGTTTCCCAAAAGATATGTGCTCCCAAACATCAAAAGGGGTTCGACATGTGACGGACTTTTTGTTCTTCAAAGTCCCAAAGCCCCCGGAAACTCAGTTTTAATCTCTAGTAAGCGGAAAGGGGTGTTCCAAGGCAGTAAAGCCTGCATTAGGGGACTGGTTTAGGTTACCAGCCCATACCGGGCCAATAACAATAATACAGTATATTTTACCCCTGGGGCGGTTTAATTACCCCGGGTCGGATGGGGCCCCCTTGCCCTTGAGTTTGACATATGGACTAAATAGAACTTAAAAAAGATATATTTTTCAAATGTGATCGCCAATTCAGATAGAGTTGGCCCACCCCTGCATCCTCAATGAGCACCTCCCTCGCTTTATTTTTTTACCGTTCATCTAATGAAACACGGGTTTGGCTTTCCAAAACAATCATTGATGGCAATAAAGTATCCATTATTCATATGTGGGGGATATAATATTCATATATATATACCAGCGTACAGGAGTGTGTTAAAAAAAAGAAAAAAAAAAGGGGAAAATTTAAAAAATAACGTAAATGACTGTCAAAAACAGTATTTGTTTGTGGTGTTACTGATGTTGCCCGGGTTTGATTATCATTTTTCTTTCAATCAGGTTTATTTGTAGGATGTGTTGTGTTCAAGTAACATTCCCGGGTTTTTCAATCGTTTTAAAGATGACAGGTTTCATTCATCGATTGTTTTTTACTGCATCAATAAAACTCATCTTCTTCTTTATCGGACCTGACACACGAGCGGGTTTTTTTTTTCACTGTCTTCCTTTAGCGGGGCATTGACTTTTTTCCCCCCGTGTGCTTTGTTTCCCGTGCTGCATTTATGAATATGCTTATCAGGCGCTTATATTTTTTTTGCCTTTTTTAATTGTGTAATTGGTTTTGTTCAGGGCCCTTTGGGAAATGTTGCTTTTTTTCTGTGCCCCCGTCATTGGAGCCCCGGGGACTTCTCGAAAGGGTTTCCCCCTGTGCTGGTGCCATCTGCTATGTCCATAGCTTTATTTAATTTACCTTTGTCCTGGCATTAAAAATTTTTCTCGGTTTGCTGAGTTTGTGTCAAACACCACCCCCTTACCCTCTCATCTTCCCTCCAAAGCCGTATTTACCCGGAATTTAAGCTGGGAGTTTTTTTGGTTCTGACGGGGCCTTATATGGGCAGGCACAAAATTTCAAACGCCAGCCTCCCTATGAACTTAATTTAAAGTGTAGGTTTACTGTTTGTTTCTGAAGTAGCAGAACTCATGAATATGGTTGATATGTCACTCGCTGCTTTTATTGTTTATGCCTTCCCCAATTATATAAGCATGTTTGTTGGCGCTTTTTTGAGGGCTTCCTGGTTTTCTATGTACTCGTGATTGTGGGGGGATGATGTCCAAAAAACTCCCCCCCCCCTTTAACTCATCTCCAAATAAATGGGAAAAACTGCTTCCAGTTATGACCATTCCCTAGAATTTTGAAAAAACCCGCCCAACTTTTGAAAGGGAAACTGAAGGAATGAACCTGCCAAATTTCAGCCTTCCACCCCAGGAAGTTAAATTAGTGATGAGTCAGTGGTGAGTCAGTGAGGAGTAGGGCTTTGCCTTTTTGTATAGATTTTATATTTTTAATTTTATATATATATTATATTTTATATATATATAAACACACACATATCCACATATATATATATATATACAATATATTATAAGGGGGGGGACTCATTAAAAATTAATCTAATTAATTAGGCTTTGAATTAATTAATCTTGATTCATCGGTGAATTGACAAGTTAATTTGCCCCCAAAATGAAATGTTTTTTTAATTTAAAAGGGTCTTAGTGGGCAAGAATCAAATAAAGAAAAGAACATGAATTTGTAAACTCAAACTCTTTTTTCTGAAAAAAAAAAAAAGCATTTAAACTGCATTTTAATTCAAATCAGAATCATCATCCGAGGCTAAAACTGGTCAGACTTAAAAAAAAAGTGGTATTCTAATACTTTTTGTACATTTCAGAATGGGATTGTCTTTAAATAATAATAAGAAAAAATTTTAATATAAGTGCAGTTTTATCTTAAAAAATAAGGCAGAAACATAAAAAATTTAAATTTTAAAACTTCACCTTTAAACTCTGGTAACCTTAGCCAAAAAATTTTTTTGTACATTAAAAAAACTTTTTGATCATTGAACATTTTGTAATTAGATTAATTAAAAAACGGTGGAAGCCCAATGATCCCAAAAGACCAAAAGTCATTTTTCTGCATCTAATTTTGCTTGCTTTTCAGTGTCATAAAGTGTTAAATTTTTCCCAAATAGTCTCCCGGGGCAGTTGAAAAGTTAATGACCAAATTTAATCCTTTGTTTTCAAAAAACCCCTATTTTCCCAAACCCTGTTGTGGTCTACAGCCCAAAACAATCCTTTTTTGAAGAATTTGTAATTTTGACCTGTTGTTACTAATTTTGGTCCTGAACCCGCATTTATCATTTTTGGGCTGGACACCTTTTGTTGGTACTCAAACCCTACTTTCTAACAGCATACACAGTTTCTGTGTTGCTGAAACAAGTTTTGCATTTAGATGGTCCCGTGGTTGGAGTGCCGGGGGTTTATAAAACTCCTTTTTAAGTTTGCACAAAACCACGCTTTTATCAAGGCTTCTGTGGGGTAGTCTTTTGAAATTAAATTTTCCTCCAATCAGTCCTAACCGTTTTTCTTCTGACTCTTATATTTTTTTAGTGCTGATGTGTGATTAAAATAATGGTAAGGAAATCATGCATTGGAGAAGTTCCCCCCTTTTCTTGGGGCAAAGTGTGATTCCTTATGGGGCACATCATCAAACTTCCCCGCTGTGCTTTGCTAAGAAAAAGGAAGCATTTTAAAAAAAACATAACAGTTGTCCTGAACCATTTGTAAGTAGTGCCTGGAGGATTCGAGTGTGGGAAACTCTAGAGACAGCATGTGTATTAACTTCGGTTTTTTTTGTAGTATTTGGTGGCAGAAAAGTTGTTCCTAAGACCACGTTAGCTGCGGGCCGCTCAGAGTGAAATGGGTGAATGGGGGGGGAGAGGATCCTCACTCCCCCCCCCTCAACTTCAATCCCCCACAAACACAGTTTTCAGAATTTGCTTAAAAGGGCCCCTTTACCAAAATTTTTAAATTGGTTACAAAGTGTCAAAACTCTCTTTACCCCAAATCTTCTCTTCTTGTATCCGATTGTTGTGGGATGAAAAACCCGAGCCCTTTTATGAACAATTTAAACTTTTAGGTTTTCACTGTGCTTGTTTCGGGCTGCAGTCATGAATATGCTTGTATGCGCACTGTAACAAACGGCAGGGGGGCGGTCTTAAAAATTAATTTAAACTTACGGGGTTTTCACCATCTTTTTTTCCAGTAGCTCATTTTGAATATGTTTTTATGTGTCCTTTTGCCGCTTCTTTTTTTTCCGTTCTTTAAATTTTATAATGATGTTTTTTTTCGCGCTTTTTTTAGCTCTTCCTTTTTTCTTGTACTGCACTCCGTCAGTTCCCGGATTACGGGGGGGGATGATGTCACCGAACTCCCCCCCCGGTCTCGGCTGAACTCCATTACAGTATATGGAAAAATAGGGTTCCCGTTATGACCATTCGTGGGGTTTAAATAAACCGCCCAACTTTGTAAAATATGCTGTAAGGAATGAGCCTGCCAAATTTTAGCCTTCCCGCCCCCGGAAGTTAAAGAATTAGTGATGAGGGGTCGGGGGGGAGTGGGGCTTTTGTTTTTTTTAGTTTTGATACACACACACACACCACATATATACATATGTAAATTTTAAATAAAACATTTAAAAATGGCAAAAGTAAATAGGATGTTTAATCCGCCAGTATCACTGTGAACAGATCAAACAGATTAACATCTTCTTTGCCCTTTCCAAAAAAAATGCGCCACAATCATATTTCAAAAGTTCTGGGTCAATTTTCTTATTCTTTTTGCTTCCTCCAGAAAATAAAAAAGTGAACTTTTTCCCTTTAATGTCCCCTTTCAATTTAGCAGGATTCAAAAGCTCTATCTGATCTCGCTTTTATAACGCTGTTTAATGCAAAATCAGCACATTTAGAAGCTTGGGTGAGAAATGAGGAAAATACAAATGTGGTTACTTCAAACAAACCTCTTTTTTCTTTTAAAAATAGTGGGTTGGATACTGGGTGGATGGATAATTTGTCAAAATGCAAAAAGGCTTCTGGTTTATTGAGGCATTTGATCCATGTATGTGGGAAGCTGGCTATTCGTGTCTTACAAAATCCCCAAATTTTTATGAATTTCAAAGGGGGACTTCCAGTTTTCAGGAAGACTTTCAATTATGATATTATTCCTTCTGATCCATCTTCCAGTGCAGCTAGTTTGTTCCAAAAACTTTGCATTTAGAATTTGCACCCCTTTCTTTACCATCAGCAGTAGATGCCAGTTGTTCCTCTTCAATATGAGTTTGAAATTTTTCTTAACTTTTCAAACTGAGCACCAATGCTCTAAATTTATTTTCCTGTATTTTTCCCCTTTTTTTCTAGCATCCCTTTTAAAGTTTCCTCAGCGTTTTTAACACTAGAATCTCTGAAGCCAAAAAAAAAAAGTTGTAATCCCTCCCCCTTTAAAATTTTATTTTACCTCTTCATCAGCATCTTTTTTTTTGAAATGTGTCAATCAGTACAAAAAAAGGGCCCTATACCCCCAAAGACACGTAATTTCCCCAGCTCAAGTCTATTTATGGGGGTGGGGGTCGGAATTATATGGGGTAAAAATATATGTTTTTTGGGAAAAATACATTTCATGGTTTCTGTGTCTACAACAACTTAATGTGGGATGAAAAAAATGTAAAATTTTGAACAAAATTTAAAAACAGAAATGTTTTTTAATATTATAGTAATAATGACAAAAATGAGTGAAGTAATGTGAAGATAAGCCCAAATATCAATTAAACATTTTTTAAAAAAGGTAAAAAAATAATGCTTTATTCAAAATATAACAAGAAAAGAAATTATTCAATTTACATTTGCTGTCAATTTACAAACCAAAGCCCAAATATCAATAAACAGAACTTACTATTATTATTTATTACATAATAAAACATAATTTATTTGAGTCTGTAACAGCTGGTTTAAAGTTTTTCTTGTAAAATACTGTTCACTAAAGGGGATATAAAGTCACATAACCCCTGTGAATCATGTCTTCTTGGTATCTTGTTGTTTTGAATTATATTAAATTCATTTTTAATTCTTGAATAAAAGCACATTTTCATTATCCCTTTGAAAGTTTATTTTTATTCATGACGAAATGACATCAAATCTGTCTCTGCCTCTCTTTTGGCCATACATATCCATGCGAAAAAACATTTTTTAAAAACTCTATGTCATGTGAAAAGTTTTTTTTTTACGATCTTCCCCAAACTCTCGTTTTTGGGGCTTGGGTTTAGAAACAAAACCTTTTTAGACACAAACACGGGACTGCCAGATCTAAACACTAGCATGGAAATTTTCCCATACTGCTTTACTTTAGCTGCAGAGGGGAATTCCCCTTCCCATTTTTTTATGGAGCCAAGCGTTTTTTGTGGTGCAAAGCCCATTAGGAAAACCGGGTTGTTTTGTTACGACTAGCTTTGTACAGAAACAGCTTTAGGACCCAAACCTTGGAAAGTCTTTCTCCTGTGGGAGAACCATTTAAGGGCTTTTTTTTAGATCTGCCAACCCAAAACATTATCCCAAATTTATTCTTTTTTGAGTTTATTAAAAGAAAGAAGGACCTTGGTTGGAAATAGTTGCTCATCAACAGTAAATATTTGCAGTGTTGTAATTCAAAACACAGTTCTCAAAAAAATGTCTGATATCCAGCAAAGCACAAATGCCGCGTTATAGTGGTCATGGGGCACTGTATCTTTCATTTGGGAGAGTGGCTTCAAACTCACAATATTTTGCAAAAAAAGGCAGACTTTTACCTCTACCAGTAAAAAGGTATTAAATTTCTGTCAATTTATACTTGGGGGGTTTTACTATTGAAGAAATTAAATTAAACATTTCTTTCTCTTTGTTACGTCCTGAATAAAAAACCTTTTTTTTTATATCTTTTTTTTAAAGTGTTTATTTGATATTTGGGCTTATCTTCAAACATTATTCACTTTTTATCGTTGTCATTACTATAACATGAAAAAATTTCTGTTTTTCTTATTGCAACATTTCTTGCTTCATTTCCCGTCATCCCACATTTATCCACATCATTGAAACCCGGAAACACATGAAAAAAGTTTTATTCCAAATAACATATATTATAAATTCCATACACATCACACCCGATAAACACGGCAGAAAACAAATTCATCTTTGGGGAAAGGGGTAGAGGGTGCGCTGCTTGTGCTGATTAAACATTTGCAAAAAAGGCGCTTGAAGAGGTCCCACATTACAACTTTTTTCATTTTCAGGGATTCAAGTGTTAAATATTTTCCTGGTCTTTTAAAATCCTGGAACGCTTCTTGTTTGTCTTGTATTTGTCCTGTATATCTTTCATTATATCATTTGTAACCTTCTTTTATATTATTATTTAGCCCTTTTATTTTTCTTTGCTCCTTTTATACTCCCCCCCCCCAAAAGAGTGGTGATCAGGGATCTTTCCTTTTTGGCTTTCTTGTCCCGGGTTGGGTAAAGCCCGTCGATGTTGCTGGCCATGAGGGTTAACCAAAAAGGGAAACTTTTTTTCAAAGGTAAAGGCCACTTTCTTTTTTTATTTTTCTCTCCCGGGGGGAAACGCAAAAGTAAACTTTCCCCCCACCGGGGGCCCCCCCAGCCACCCGCCCTTGCCTTT